>NC_140278.1:20219814-20242314 GCF_964030765.1 Micromesistius poutassou
TAGACCACTGTATACCTGCACTTTACAGTAGACCACTGTATACCTGCACTTTACAGTAGACTACTGTATACCTGTACTTTACAGTAGACTACTGTATACCTGCACTTTACAGTAGACCACTGTATACCTGCACTTTACAGTAGATCACTGTATACCTGTACTTTACAGTAGATCACTGTATACCTGCACTTTACAGTAGACCACTGTATACCTGCACTTTGACCACTGTATACCTGCACTTTACAGTAGATCACTGTATACCTGCACTTTGACCACTGTATACCTGCACTTTACAGTAGACTACTGTATACCTGTACTTTACAGTAGACCACTGTATACCTGCACTTTACAGTAGACCACTGTATACCTGCACTTTACAGTAGACTACTGTATACCTGCACTTTGACCACTGTATACCTGCACTTTACAGTAGACTACTGTATACCTGCACTTTACAGTAGACTACTGTATACCTGTACTTTACAGTAGATCACTGTATACCTGCACTTTACAGTAGACTACTGTATACCTGTACTTTACAGTAGACCACTGTATACCTGCACTTTACAGTAGATCACTGTATACCTGCACTTTACAGTAGATCACTGTATACCTGCACTTTACAGTAGACTACTGTATACCTGCACTTTACAGTAGATCACTGTATACCTGCACTTTACAGTAGATCACTGTATACCTGCACTTTACAGTAGACCACTGTATACCTGCACTTTACAGTAGACCACTGTATACCTGCACTTTGACCACTGTATACCTGCACTTTACAGTAGATGAATGTATACCTGTACTTTACAGTAGATGAATGTACACCTGTTCTTTACAGTAGAACGCTGTACACCTGTACTTTACAGTAGATGAATGTACACCTGTTCTTTACAGTAGAACGCTGTACACCTGTACTTTACAGTAGATGAAATGTACACCTGTTCTTTACAGTAGAACGCTGTACACCCGTACTTTTCATGTGGCAGTGCGCTCTGGTAGGTTTCCTTGCTCTGAGGAGTGGGTGTGACAGGTGGGCGTGTCCCTGAGCACGGGACACCTGCAGATAGACCTGCCTGTCAGAGCCGGCGTCCTGCCAAAAAGTGATCTTACGCCAAAAAGGTACGTCAGGTCTGAGCTGCAAGAGGTGGCGCTAGAGGAGGTGGAGGATGAAAGAGAGAGAGAGTGACAGGCAGACAGACAGACAGACAGACAGACAGACAGAGACAGAGAGAGACAGAGACAGAGACAGAGAGAGAGAGAGAGAGAGACAGAGAGAGAGAGACAGAGAACAGAGACAGAGAGAGAGAGAGGGGGAGAGAGAGAGACAGGCTGGCTGCTTGTTCAGCAGACCAGAATATCTTTCTGTGTACCCAACAGAAAGAGACGCGAGAGAGACAGAGAGCAACAGAGAGAGAGACGGCTGGCGTCCAACAGCACCGGGCCAGGCAATGGCTGTGTTGCTTTAAGTGGCTACAGATGTGAGACACACACACACACACACACACACACACACACACACACACACACACACACACACACACACACACACACACACACACACACACACACACACACACACACACACGCAAGCACGCCCCCTATCACACTGCTAAATATTAACTGTAGACGCCCCGTTTATCTGAGCGGCAGATAACGGGTCTGCAACGGCGTGATGCGTGATGCTTCTTGTTCGTTAAACGAGTTCTTTGAGTCTAAACACTAAACAACGTAAATTAATCACCTTTCGGGTTACAACCCGGGCACACGTCCCGAGCGTTCGTCACCACACAGCCGTCAGGCTTAACACACACACACACACGCACACGCACACGCACACACACACACACACACACACACACACACACACACACACACACACACACACTCCAAGCTCCATCGCTACCAAAAACATCAGCCATGATGAGCATTCAGCAGCGTATGTAGTTCTGGAAGATCTACCAGTTCAGAGAAACTAGTAGACTCGTGGACCAGGACCAGGACCAGGACCAGGACGTGGCCTACCTCTCGGACTTTGTCGCGTTTCTCGGCGGTGTCGGGGTCACTCGGCCGGCCCAGGTCCTTCCCAAGCGGCGCTTTCAGGAGGCACCTCCGGAACGTGTCGTAGCTGAATGTATCCGACTTGTTGGGGTCCTGGTTGGAGGCGGTGGACCTCTCCGAGGCGGACTCGGTCCTGGACCGGGAGGCGGTCTGCTCCTCTGCCGCCACGGCCCCTCCGTCTCCCCCCGCGGCGACCGGCCGGTCCTCGGCGCCCGCCCCCCGGGTCACGGAGGGGGCTTTGCGGGTGAAGGGTCTGACCTTAGTGCTGGTGGTCTCCCCCTTGGCCGAGGAAGAGGTCATCCCCCGCGGGGTGTCCGCCGGGTCCTTGGCTCGCTTCAGGTCGTTCTCGGAACCCACCGTAACGGGCTGGGTCTCTGTCCGGGACAGGAAGATCCGCTTGAGGCGGACCGAGTCGGGCAGGAAGAATAGCGCCCCGAAGCACAGCGTCACCAGGCCGGACAGGAACAGCAGGAACACGAACTTCTGGGAGAGGCGCAGACCCGGAGCCGAGACCCCGGGCAGCTTCCGGAACACCATGGTCCGGGTGGGGGGACTGGGGGGGCTTCTGTCTCTCCTGGTCTCCTCCTGGTCTTTCTCCTATAGTCTCTCCTCGACTCTCTTCTGGTCTCTCTCCTGGGTCTGCTCGCAACAGCACCAAAAACTTTGTGGTGTCTCTCTCTCTCTCTCTATCGATTGGCTGTCCGCTCCCTGAAGGTTCCGCCCGCCGTCAGCTGAGCCGTCATCCTCCGCCCTCCGCCCCCATCACCGCGGATCAGCGGCGGGATCAGAGACACACGACCGAGCGCCGGTCTCTCCCCGCACCGCCGAGGGTCGGAACACACCGCGGGCGGAAGATCCGCGCGGCGGGGTGGGGGGAGCGGCGGGGGTCTGGTCGACCACCTGGACGGACTTTCCTCAGGAGGAGGTCACCACCGCGCGATCGGATCGCGTCGCTCGGGCCTCTGAACTTGTATTATTTGTGTTCGCGTCCGGAGCGTGCGGAGCGTGCGAAGCGAAGCGAGGCGAAGCGTCAGCGGGTCGACGGTCGGGGGGCGACGACACGCAGCGCGCAGCGCACCACCGCGGTGCCTCTCGTAGCGATCCACGGCGCGCGGAGCCTCTGGATCATCTCCCGGAAGCTCGCGCAGAACACCGAACACACACGACCGGGGGCTCTCTCCCCGGTGCGCCGCCGGGTGGATCACGGTGCAGCCCGCCGGTGTCTATCCGGTACAGTTGCTTGAAATGAACGCGTGTGCCGCTCTCATGCCGCTCTCTCTCTCCGCCGCGTCGCCGTTGCTCGCGGTGAAATCAGATTCCCGATCGCGAAACGCGAACAAAGGATCGGTTTGTGCAACGAACGCGGTGTCTTAAGTTCTCCTCCTTTCCGTCACAGAGCCGGTGATCACGGAGAACAGCCTCCGTTATACTCCGTTCCGCCCGGGATACCGCAGACAACAAACCGCGTGTACGTCCGTCAGCCTCCGCTAGCGCGCGCTGAGTGCGAAAGAGAGGGGGGGGAGAGAGAGGGGAGAGCGAGAGAGAGAGAGAGAGAGAGAGAGAGAGAGCGACCGTCTGATGCTGCTGATGCTGAGGAGGCAGCGAGGGTCTAGTCGATTGTGATGGATCCCCCCTCACGACACACACACACACACACACACACACACACACACACACACACACACACACACACACACACACACACACACACACACACACATCCAATATTTTTTTGATGGGGGACAGAACCTGAATATTCTGATGACTTCATCAAACCACTAGAACCACTGGTTCCCAGTAGAACAAGAGAGAGCGAGTAGCAGAACATCTTTATTAAACAAAGTGCTGTGGACCAGACCGGACCGGGACCCGCTAGAGACCCACTAGAGACCCACTAGAGACCAACTAGAGACCCACTAGAGACCCAGACCCACTAGAGACCCACTAGAGACCCACTAGAGACCCAGACCCACTAGAGACCCAGACCCACTAGAGACCCACTAGAGACCCAGACCCACTAGAGACCCAGACCCACTAGAGACCCACTAGAGACCCAGACCCACTAGAGACCCACTAGAGACCCACTAGAGACCCACTAGAGACCCAGACCCACTAGAGACCCACTAGAGACCCACTAGAGACCCAGACCCACTAGAGACCCACTAGAGACCCAGACCCACTAGAGACCCAGACCCACTAGAGACCCACTAGAGACCCAGACCCACTAGAGACCCACTAGAGACCCAGACCCACTAGAGACCCACTAGAGACCTAGACCCACTAGAGACCCACTAGAGACCAACTAGAGACCCACTAGAGACCCACTAGAGACCCAGACCCACTAGAGACCCACTAGAGACCCAGACCCACTAGAGACCCACTAGAGACCCACTAGAGACCCACTAGAGACCCAGACCCACTAGAGACCCACTAGAGACCCACTAGAGACCCACTAGAGACCCAGACCCACTAGAGACCCAGACCCACTAGAGACCCACTAGAGACCCAGACCCACTAGAGACCCAGACCCACTAGAGACCCACTAGAGACCCACTAGAGACCCAGACCCACTAGAGACCAACTAGAGACCCACTAGAGACCCAGACCCACTAGAGACCCACTAGAGACCCACTAGAGACCCACTAGAGACCCAGACCCACTAGAGACCCACTAGAGACCCACTAGAGACCCACTAGAGACCCACTAGAGACCCAGACCCACTAGAGACCCACTAGAGACCCACTAGAGACCCAGACCCACTAGAGACCCAGACCCACTAGAGACCCACTAGAGACCCACTAGAGACCCAGACCCACTAGAGACCCACTAGAGACCCAGACCCACTAGAGACCCACTAGAGACCAACTAGAGACCCACTAGAGACCCACTAGAGACCCACTAGAAACCCACTAGAGACCCAGACCCACTAGAGACCCACTAGAGACCCACTAGAGACCCACACCCACTAGAGACCAACTAGAGACCCAGACCCACTAGAGACCCACTAGAGACCCAGACCCACTAGAGACCCACTAGAGACCCAGACCCACTAGAGACCCACTAGAGACCCACTAGAGACCCACTAGAGACCCAGACCCACTAGAGACCCACTAGAGACCCAGACCCACTAGAGACCCAGACCCACTAGAGACCCACTAGAGACCCAGACCCACTAGAGACCCACTAGAGACCCACTAGAGACCCACTAGAGACCCAGACCCACTAGAGACCCACTAGAGACCCACTAGAGACCCACTAGAGACCTAGACCCACTAGAGACCCACTAGAGACCCAGACCCACTAGAGACCCACTAGAGACCCACTAGAGACCCAGACCCACTAGAGACCCACTAGAGACCCACTAGAGACCCAGACCCACTAGAGACCCACTAGAGACCCACTAGAGACCCACTAGAGACCCAGACCCACTAGAGACCCACTAGAGACCCAGACCCACTAGAGACCCAGACCCACTAGAGACCCACTAGAGACCCAGACCCACTAGAGACCCACTAGAGACCCAGACCCACTAGAGACCCACTAGAGACCCAGACCCACTAGAGACCCACTAGAGACCCACTAGAGACCCACTAGAGACCCACTAGAGACCCGCTAGAGACCCAGACCCACTAGAGACCCACTAGAGACCCACTAGAGACCCACTAGAGACCCAGACCCACTAGAGACCCACTAGAGACCCACTAGAGACCCAGACCCACTAGAGACCCACTAGAGACCCACTAGAGACCCACTAGAGACCCAGACCCACTAGAGACCAACTAGAGACCCACTAGAGACCCAGACCCACTAGAGACCCACTAGAGACCCACTAGAGACCCACTAGAGACCCAGACCCACTAGAGACCAACTAGAGACCCACTAGAGACCCACTAGAGACCCACTAGAGACCCGCTAGAGACCCAGACCCACTAGAGACCCAGACCCACTAGAGACCCACTAGAGACCCACTAGAGACCCAGACCCACTAGAGACCCACTAGAGACCCAGACCCACTAGAGACCCAGACCCACTAGAGACCCACTAGAGACCCACTAGAGACCCAGACCCACTAGAGACCCACTAGAGACCAGCAGTAGAACCTCATCAGTAGAACATTCATCAGACTCTTCCTCTCTGCTCAGCGGTTCTGTCGGGCCGCGTCCCCACGCCACCAGACTGCAACGAGTATGAAAACCCCCGTCCCTCTGATCAGGGGCCAGGAGCCAGGGGCCAGGAGCCAGGAGCCAGGAGCCAGGGGCCAGGGGCCAGGGGCCCGACCCGACGATGCTGAAGCAACACTTCTCCTAATCATGAGGAACGGGGCACTCTGCTCCGTTAGTGTCTGCATAAGCATGTGGGGGGGAGTGGGGGTAAGTAAGATGGATGAGGGCCCTGGGGGCCATTAGTACCGCCCCCCCCACCCCCGTGCCCCCGCCCCCGCGCCCCCGCCCCCCCCGCCCCCGCGCCCCCGCCCCCCCCCGCCCCCGCCACCCCTCCTCCTCTCGATATCAGAATAGCTTGTTTACACACACACACACACACACACACACAGACAGACAGATCCAAATTCTCTTTTGTACCACAAGCCATAAAGGCCTTAAATCAGTCTAAATAAGCTAAATGTCCAGCTGGCCTGGTCACACCCAGGGGTGTATGGTGTATTCCACTGTGTGACGTGTGTTCTCCATGTCATGCGTGTGTCGGTGTCTGATGTATGGACTATTTGTTTGTGTCATATGTCTGATGAAGTGCCATGAAGTGCGACTGTGCCACAACCCCAACTGCCCCACGGGGCCAATAAAGTACTACTACTAATACTACTACTACTACTGCATACGAACGCACACGTGTGCGCGCATGGCGTTCACGCTGCCACTTGGTTCCAGTCCCACTGTGAGGGATGAGGTCCCGATGCTGTTGTCCAGGGCAACAGGACCAGTGAACCAACACCGGAGTCGTCCTATTGGCTGGACGCCGGCTGAGGGGGACGTCATGTGATGTCGCGATGTCCCCGATAAACTCCAGAGGAACTTTAATCATGGAGGGGTATCTGCCCTAAGACTCTCGCCCTCGCCTCTCTCTCTCTCTCTCTCCCTCTGCCTCACCCTCTCTCTCCCTCTCTGTCCCTCTCTCTCTCTGTCTCTGCCTCTCTCCCTCACTCTCCCTCCCTCTCCCCTCCCTCTCTCTCCCTCCCCCCCGCCCCTCCCCTCTCCTCACCGGTACTGAGAACACATTTATGGATCTGCTCGTCTGGGAGGCTCAGAGCTGTTAGTTTCTTTTCTGCCTGCTCTCTCTCGGGTCCTCACCTCTCCTGACCCTCTCGCTCTTCAGCTCCCAGTGATCCGGATCAAACCAGAACTCACTTCTGTCATCGGGCGTTCACGCGGCCCACGGTCCGAGTCATGAGTCAGTGCTTTCTTCTCTCCCTCGCCCTCTGTTCCTGTTTATCTCCCTCCCTCTCACTGTCTCTCTCTCTCTCTCTCTGTTTCTCTCCCTCCCTCTCACTGTCTCTCTCTCTCTGTCTCTCTCCCTTCTTCTCTATGGCTCTCTCCCTCTCTCTCTCCCTCTATGTCCCTGATCTCCTGATCTCGCTCACCCTCTCTCTCTCCCACTATGTCTCTCTCACCCTCTCTCTCCCTCTCTCTTTGTTTTGCTCCCTCCCTCCCTCCCTCCCTCCCTCTACGTCCCTCTCCCTCTCTGTCTGCTCTGTGTGTGAAGGGGTGAGGGACTTGTTGCCACGACACCAGTGAACACATCCTCCCCCCCTCCACCTCGTCTCCCCCCCTCACGGCCACAGGATGGAGGGGGGGGAGGAGACAGACCGGCAGGCCGCCGCCCCCCCTGGGATGGCCGAGCTTTCAAATTAAAAGTCTCGCTGATCGCACTTATTGCCCCTCCAGAGGCTCAGAGCGAACCGCACTGCTGAGGCCGGCCCAGAGGGCGGCGCCACCAGGAGGAGCTCACCGGGCCCTCGCCTCTACTGAGGCCCTGGAGGCTGAGAGCGAGGCCCAGGAGCCTCCAGGAGCCTCACCTCTACTGAGGCCCTGGAGGCTGAGAGCGAGGCCCTGGAGCCTCCAGGACCTCAGTCGAGGTGAGGCTCCCAGGCGTCCCCTGAAACAGACCTCAGGTGTGTGTGTGTGTGTGTGTGTGTGTCTGTGTGTGTGTGTCGTCCGATGTTTGTCAGGAAGCCAAGTCATACATGAGGGGGGGGGGGGAGGGGGGGGGGGGGTGGTCGCCGGGAGGCTGGTTCCTCCGCTGACAGCTCCGTTCATCACCAAGATGGACGACGGCCAAGCTCTCCGTGCTGCGGAGGGACGGCGAGGAATCACAACGGGGAGGGGGGAGGGGGGACGAGGGGGGAAGGGGGGGGAGGGGGGACGGGGGACGGGGGGATGGACGGACGGACACAAAGCACCGCCGGGGAGGATTCTGGGAGATGGTCTCTGCATTCGGGTTCAATCTGTTGTGACGACGCTTTAAACGTCAGTTTGATGTCCACAGGGGGTGTGTGTGGGGGGGGAGGGGGGGGGGGTGTTAGCTTAGCATGGGGGAGTGGGGGGGGGGTGTGTTAGCTTAGCAGTGCGGGAAGCGTAGCAGCACAGCTCCCGTACGGGTCCTCCTCAAAGGAGGAAGTCATTGATGAGAGCAGCAGAGAGGCTAACTAGGAGCTACGGCGTTAATGGGACGGTCGTACGCTAAGTGGTGACACCAGCATGGACATTAATGTGGATTTATCAAAACGCGCTAATTGACAAGAACAGCCGAGGAAGATAACTACGAAGCTACCGCGGTTAGCGCGCGTTAAAGATGAGTCAGTGGGCAGGGCGTCCTTCCGCACACACACACACACACACACACACACACTCACACATTATCAACCAAGGGGAAAGACGTGCAGCATCTTGTAGCTCTCGCCTGTACAGACCGGCCCTGTGTTCCAATATCCATACCATCCACGCTCGCTATACTGAGTTTGAGTACGCTGGGCCGCGTTCCAATTCAATTCAGATCGGGGCGAAAAGAAGTGTACCGGAAGGACCCGGATGGTGTACTCAAAGACCGGTCAAACCGCCGAGTGCGGATCGATGGCACACTTTTGCTCGTACTCAACCGCGGCTCATCTTAGCGTAACGTTAGCGGAGCCGGGCTGAGAACAACGTCTGCGCGTTGTTTTTTTTCCACACAGCCCCGCATTCATTTAGTCGTTTTTGTAGCTTCTTACAGCTGCTGCTACGCGCAAAGAGTTCACCGAGCATCGGATTTGGAACGACACTTGACGTCTGAAAATCAGCGCACTCGGCGAGAGCGAGATAGTTTAAGTGTACTCATCGAAGTGTGGATATGGGACCACGGCACGGGGCAGGGGGCTAACGGGGGGGGGGGGGGAGGCTATGCCACGCCCCCCCCCTCCATGACGCCCCCCCCCCCCCCCCCCCCCCCCCCCTCCATGACGTCACACGCCCCCCCCCCCCCACCCCCGAGCACATGAGGATGCGGCATCGAACTTGCGACCTCTCAGCATGGGAGGATTCCCGTGCACAGTGTGTGTGGTTACGATGAGGTGTTAAGACTGACGATGGGTGAGTTTATAGGCCTAGGTCAAGGTCACACACACACACACACACGCACACGCACACGCACACACAGCTCCGGTTGGAGTGTTTAAGATGCTAAACGCTTCCATTAGCTCCAGCGCCGCTCCATGGACACCAACGCGCTGATTGAACGCGAGCTGTTCTGCACTAATTTACGGTTCAGATTAATGACCGCAACATTGCGTTGCTGTGTGGTTAGTGATGGGAGGGCGCCACCTGGCGGTCAGGGGGGAGGGGTGGAGGGGAGGGGTGGGGTGGGGTGGGGGCGGCTGCGTCTGTAAATATAATCTCCCGTCAGGCTGCATAATAGGCTATCGATCGCATCTCAAACCGGCCGCGCATCTTTATGGGGTTACTTCATTTTAAATGTATTATCATTTTATGAGACACAGCAAACCGTCGTCCTCCTGCGAGGAGGTGCAGAACCTTAATACCGAGAGCAACAAGACCACTTACATAAAGGGCGCCCACCACTCCGGCCGTTAAAAAGCAATCATGAAGTTAATCAACTCGAGGGCCGTCATGCAAATAGCAGCCAATTTATTTCCGCTCCCCACGCCGCTCCCCTGGGCCCCTCCGGGGGGGCCCCGCTGGGGAACGCGCTGGAGCAGATGAGTCAGAACGATTTCACAGCAACAAAACACGAGTAAATACAGCGAGGCTGGAGGAAGTTTGGACACTTTTTTTTTTTTTTTTTTTAAACCTCTACATCTAAATGTGAACTGAAAAGCGACATCCACTCTGAGCTTGAGTCGTCAACATAGTGCCCTACTGCGCATGCGCGGTGGAGACCGCCATAGAAAAGGCGCCACAATGTTGGTTCGGTTTAATGGCCCAATTAACAGTTTAATTAGCGACATGACGGATGGGTGAGACGGACGAGTGGGCCTCCCGCGGCGCCTGCGCACGGCCCAGATGATCTGGAGCCAACGTCACCGCGTGACCTTACAGTTTGTGTTTAGGGCCTCGAACCCTTCACCCTTAACCCGAGGGCCTAGAACCCATCACCCACCGAGGGGCTCCGAGTCAGACAGCTGTAGAAATACTTTCACATAACTGTAGTGCCATATTCATGCAGATTAGGAAGTAACCGGCCCAGAAGCATCAGGCCACCGGCTGATGAAGATGATGACGATGATGATGATGACCTCCATTCACCACCAGCTGCCAACGGGATGCAAACCACACAAATAAATCTATTCTATATCCATTCAGGACGGTTTACATGGAGCTGGGTCTGGAGCCAAAGGCCTTTAACGAACCCACAGGGGGAGTAGCAACGGCCGTTTTGAGAACATAAACTCAACGAAGGAAGGATCCAGGATGGGGCTCCTCAATCGGGGCGGCTCATATATGCAAATCGTTTTCTGCCGGGTCTAAGGGACGTTATTAAAAACCTGCCAGAGGAAAACGTCCAGCTTGTCAATTTAGAGTCTAGAAATAATGGGCATATGCTTTACAAAATGAAGATGTTCCATCTGTGCTAAGCAGAGCTTGCGATAAACTCAAGTGTTCTGTCGGCGTGACGCCCCCTCTGGTGGCCGGTCAGGGAACCGCACGTTGGACCTGCTGCGGAACCCGTCTTTAACAATAGGACATTCACAGGCAGTATAGTCAGTGTATAGTAGTACAGTATAGTGAGTAGGTCCAGGGGGACCGTGAACAGACGGGTCAGGTCACGTGGTCCCGGAGTTCACCTCCGGATCCATCGAGTTCATCTCAGTCTGTCGCGTCGCGTTCTAAAGGAATAGTAAACATGATCCATAACTCTAGGTAGTCTGATACCTTTCAGGCCGACCGAGTAAATCCCACACAACGTGAGTGGCTCTTCCGGCCGAATAAGGAGTGAGACACGGAGTGAGACATCATGTACAGCTTTATTTGGTGGATGACTGCTGGTTCAGCAGATGAGTGCACAGCTACACGAATGTTGACTTTGTACATTTACCCGTCGGGACATTTCGATTGAGGAACATCTCTTTTTTTTTTTATATAATTCTCTTTATTCGTATAGAAAATAAATAAAAACATTATTGCGAAGAAGTTTGACATTTTCTTGAATCACAGCGATAAGCTTAAACCCCCTCCCGGGGTCACCCCGACCCCCCAGATGATGAGCGGAGTGCGGAACAAATGAGAACAGACCTCAGAAGACACGGGGCGTCGAGAAGACTCGGCTAAATATCCGCGGCCGCGCATGCGTAGTGTAGGCCGGTGCTACGAGCGCCCCCTGTGGCGCTCTCCTCCATACGCGCTCATGTGGATGAAGTGAGGGGGGAGAGAGAGAGAGACTGAGATAGAGAGACAGAGATAGAGAGACGCACGTCTAATCAGAACAGTCCACTGGACTCTAGGGACGGGGTGGACGGCCGTGTTTTCGGGTGTATTAACGGCCTAATAAGAGTCTGGAACAGTACATAAACTTAGTTAAAGGAACACTTTAACGAAGTGTAGAGAAACACACCCACCGCGACACAACAAGTACCGCATGCACTAACGAGCTGGTCGGGTTAATATTGTTATCTGGGCGGGTGAGTGTTCGTTCAAGTGTTAGTTCATAGAATAAATCACACAAGTTACACTCAGAAGCACTGGACAATCATAACGTATAAAAAATAGTCTTGTTTGCAGTATAGTTCTCTAGGAGTCCGTTATTATTACATATAGTTTGATTGGTGCACATTCCGCCAGGGTGTGACCTCTGAACGCCCACCAGGGGGCGGTAGAGCGGATGGTCACATGTCGATGAGACGCGATTACAGTTTCATACTTCGAGTAAAAACAAATGTAAAAAAAAAAAAAAAAAAAGATCCTGCATAGCACATGAGTAACCGATTAAAGCACGTGTCGTGATGTAAAGCACACGAAAGTAAACATGAAATCATTACAATCATATGTAAAGCACATTAAGCATTAAGACTTTGAGAAACATAAAATCAATTTAAAAAAAAATCCCAGAAGGCATTTGATGTAAAGCACAGTGAGTGAATGAAGCCGGCAGATGAACCCTCCTGCTCACAGACAGGCGGGGAGACGGGTGAGGAGAGGGAGACGGGTTGGGGGGGGGGGGGAGAGTGAGACGGTCAGAGTCAATACTTAACAAAAGGCACGGTGACGTGACGGCTGAAATGCTGAGGACCGCGCGACTCTTAAAGGAATGCGATTGAAGGTGTGATTGGAGCCGGAAACGCAGCCTGGGTCGTTTCTCGGTCCCTTCATTAATAATAACAAACGTGTTTTCCACGAGGGAATCGATACCATGTCGTCCTCCACACACACACTCACACTCACACACACACACACACACACACTCACTGCCCACTAGGCAGAGAGAGAGTTCTCTGTAACATGACCCCTCCACAGATTCCACAAGAGGTCAGAGGTCAGGGTACAGGCCTCAAATCAACACACACACACACACACACACACACACACACACACACACACACACACACACACACACACACACACACACACACACACACACACACACACACACACACACACACACACACACACACACACACACACACACACTCCTTTGTCCAGATATTTGCCCAGAAGTCCTTCACTGAGTTTCAACAGCGAGTAGGCTAAGACCTTAACCACTGGTTCTACTGGCATGCACGCAGAACCGTCAGACCCCCCCACACACACTGGTTCTACTGCGATGTCGTCACCATGCCAACCCGTCCCTTAATGAGGACCTCTCCTCTCCTCTCCATCGTCTAACGGTCTCCGTATCCACACTCAGGTCCCCTGACGTCATCACCAGTCACACGTCGATGGTGGCGGTGGTCCTGGACTGGGACCACCGCCACTGAACAGACTTCTGTCTCCGATCGGAAGCCAACGGACAACGCGTCGTGATCGGCAAAGCAACAAGCTTGTGGACTCAAAAAGGGAATCAAAAGTGATATTAGAACTCACGTGTTGTATTATAATATACATATATTACACATCTATACTGCATAGAAATCTTGTGTTGCCATGGCGAAGCGCTCGGAATACAGCCTCAGCACCATCTCGCCTGAAAGGCCCGCTAAGACCCTGGCTACCACAGTGTGTGTGTGTGTGTGTGTGTGTGTGTGTGTGTGTGTGTGTGTGTGTGTGTGTGTGTGTGTGTGTGTGTGTGTGTGCGTGTTTGTGTGTGCGTTTGTGTGTGTGTATGGCTTATGTCGTCTAAAGCTACAAAAATAAAGAGATTTGATACTGATTGTTGGATTCTGATTGGTTCGTCTCTGAGCTGATGCACGTGATAATATAATAATATATATATATATATAATATAATATAATAAAGGATTATACCAGAAGACCCAGCAATAGTAAAAGGTTTTAAAGGTATATTTAAACCAAGTATATAGCGACTATAGGTCAGATGTAATCAGACGTTCAGAGAACAGGTTGGGGTCACATCTCCTCCTGCTCTGTGTTGACTTTAAGATCCTCTCTCCGAGCCAGCGAGGTGACCTTTGACCTCCACACATTCTCATCAGGACGGAGATAAGGAAGAGTTCGACGTTTGGTTTTTAAGTTCTCGACATGAAATAAGATCCCCCCCCCACCCCAACCAGCCAATCACAGGCTAGTCCCCCCCACCCCAACCAGCCAATCACAGGCTGGTCCCCCCCACCCCAACCAGCCAATCACAGGCTAGTCCCCCCCACCCCAACCAGCCAATCACAGGCTAGTCCCCCCCACCCCAACCAGCCAATCACAGGCTGGTCCCCCCCACCCCAACCAGCCAATCAGATGCTAGTTAAACCAACCCAACCAGCCAATCAGAGGCTAGTTAAACCAACCCAACCAGCCAATCAGAGGCTAGTTAAACCAACCCAACCAGCCAATCAGAGGCTAGTAACTGAAATCGATCCCGTGAGGGGCGTGTCTATACAACGTCATGGCAACAAGGCTAATTAAACACACAACCACGGACAGGACATCGTCTGATACTCAAACCATTCCAGAATGCATAGTTTACCCCCCCACCCCCCCCAGGAAGCAGCCTCCATTTTCAGAATCACGGTTTAAAAAGATAAAGAGCGATGAGCTTAGCGATGAGCTTAGCGCCAGGCCTCCATTTTATTTCCCTTTGGTCGTCGGAGCGTCGCGGTCGTTGGTCGACAGTTGGCCAGTCCCGTGTCCAATCAGAGCGAGCAAACTAAAGCTGTAGTGATCCACCTCTAAGCTCCGCCTCCCCCCCCCCCCCCCCACCCACCCCCCCCATCAGGCTCCACCCCCCCCCCTGCCCCCACCATGCTGATGAGCTGGACTCCTCCCCCTTGGGTTCCTCTCCCCTCAGGCTCCACCGGGCCCTCAGGAGAGGAAGGGCTCGTCCTCGTCGTCGTCCTCGGCGCTGGGGCCCGGGTCGCTCAGGCACCTCTGGAGCCGCTGCTCCTTGGCGCTGCTGGGGCCCCCCTCCTCCTCCCCCTTGCCCCCCCCCCCCCGGGCGGCGGCGGCGGCGGGGGGCCGCATCATCAGCCCCCCCCCCTCCCGCTCCCCCTCCTCCTCCTGGTCCCGGGCGGCGGCGGCGGCGGCGGCGGCGGGGCGGCGGCGTTGCTCGCGGCGCTGGTCGGCGCGCTGCAGCTCGTCCAGCAGGCTGAGGGAGTCGGGGGACTGGGGCGACGCCAGGTCCACCTGGATGGTCGGGACGCTGTCCGACATCTGCTTCATCATCTGGTAGGCCTGGGGGTCTGGAGGGCGGGGGGGCGGGGGGGCGGGGGGGGAGAGACAGGGGGTGAGGACCAGGGTGAGGAGGCCTGGCAGCGGGGCAGCAGAGACACACAGACGCAGACAGACAGACGCACACACTTACACGCAGACACTCACACACACACACAGATACAAACACGCATACAAAGACTCACACACATACACACACACACACACAGAATCACAGACACACACAGACAGACACAAACACGCACGCAGACACACAATCAGACACGCACACACACAGACACACACACACACGCAGACACACAGACACACACAGACACAAACACTCACGCAGACACACAGACACACACACACACGCACGCACACACAGACACACATACACAAACACACACGCAGACACACACAGACACAAACACGCACGCAGACACACAGACACACACACACACGGCCACACACACACACACACACTGCATAATATCCCCTCACAACGTTCCCAAAGACCCCACAGTCACATGACTGCACAGATCCTTCCGATCAAAGAACTACAACACCCACAATGCAACGGTTAAGGTGGGGGTCACTAGACAAGAGTCACTAATGGAACACGACGGGATGAAGACCACGACCACGTCCTCACTGACTCAGTGACTGACGACGCGGCTGCGGCGGTGGCGGTTGGGGGTTACCATGACGACCAGGATGAGGCATGCGTGTTAGCGGTGATGGTGGGGGGCGGTGATCGGCTCCTCTAGCTACGCTCATACGCACATACCTGCAGCCTCCGCCGCCGCGGCCTCGCTCTGCCGCGCAGCAGCAGCAGCAGCAGCTTTGAGATCAGTGTGCTTGCTGCCTAAAACACAACACCACACCCCGGGTTACATCGGCGCCTAGCACGGAGGCGGCTAGCACGACGGCGGCCTAGCACGGCGGGCTAGCACGGTGGGCTAGCACGGCGGCAGGCTAGCACGGCGGCAGGCTAGCTCAGCTAGGCTTGGGCCTCAGCTCACCGCCGTTAGCCAGCAGAGATCGTGACGATTGTGTCAATTCTGGCCCCCCCCGTTGCACTCCTGACCATCCCTGGAAGGAGGGCCCCCCCCCACCACTCTGAAGGAGGGCCCCCCCCCCACCACTCTGAAGGAGGGCCCCCCCCCCCCACTCTGAAGGAGGGGCCCCCCCCCACTCTGAAGGAGGACCCCCCCCTCCTCCCCACTCTGAAGGAGGGCCCCCCCCCCCCACTCTGAAGGAGGGGCCCCCCCCCCCACTCTGAAGGAGGACCCCCCCCTCCTCCCCACTCTGAAGGAGGGCCCCCCCCCCCCCCACTCTGAAGGAGGGGCCCCCCCCCCCACTCTGAAGGAGGACCCCCCCCCCCCCCCCCCCCACTCTGAAGGAGGGGCCCTCCTCCTCCCCACTCTGCGTTCCTTCTTAAGATTTCCCTTTGAGACTGTGGCCGTGTCCCAATTCAGGGGTTGCATCCTTCGAAGGATGCGTCCTTCGAAGGATGCAGCCTTCGTAGACCGCGAAGGCTGCATCGAAGGCCGAACGAGCGTTGTGGAATGGGACGGTCTAGCCTACGGAGCATTTCCGGATTGCGCAACCAGCCGTTAACGTCCTTTACCTTGCGTGACCACGCGCCGTTCCTGTCTCCTAGCAACCCTGACAGCTGCGGTTCAAACCGGACAGTGGAGGAGATATATGGAGCCAGAAATGATAATTTTATTGGTTATGTTTTATCTTTTATTGGAGGAGTGGGAGAAGATTCACCGCCGGAGCCGGCGGGTGAAGAGGAAGAGAGGACGTTGGCTTAACGTTAATTAGTTTAACGTTATATGTCTAGCGTTAATGTAATTAAACTTTGACAATAAAGTTACATATTTAAAATGGTCCCAACCTTACTTTTATATAAAAAAATGTTTTTACATAGTTTTGTCATTAAATATGTATTCGCTGCAGCTGCTGCTTCCGCTCTCTCCGCGCCATTTCTGAAAAAATATCCAACTCGCAATGAATGTTGGGATACGTTGGGCCGTGAAGGATGCATCCGATGCGTCCTTCAAATCCGGGAAACGAAGGCTGCATATCTCGGCCGCATTCGAAGGACCCTTCGAAATGGGACAGCACTTGACGCGCCGCTGTGACGTATGCGGTCTTCAAATGCGTCCTTCGAAGGATGCAACCCCTGAATTGGGACACGGCCTGTATCTGTGATTAAGGGCCAAACAAATAAAGAAAATGAAATTATTAGAATTGAATTCCCTGCAGGAAAGTAAGGTGATCCTGGGGGTTTAGCACGACGCTAGGTGGCGCTAAGTGGTGTAGCACAATGCTAAGTGGTGTAGCACGACGCTAAGTGGTATAGCACGACGCTAAGTGGTATAGCACGATGCTAAGTGGTGTAGCACGACGCTAAGTGGTGTAGCACGACGCTAAGTGGTGCTAAGTGGTATAGCACGACGCTAAGTGGTATAGCACGACGCTAAGTGGTATAGCACGATGCTAAGTGGTGCTAAGTGGTGTAGCACAATGCTAAGTGGTGCTAAGTGGTATAGCACAATTCTAAGTGGTGTAGCACGATGCTAAGTGGTGTAGCACGACGCTAAGTGGTGTAGCATGACGCTAAGTGGTATAGCACGACGCTAAGTGGTGTAGCACGACGCTAAGTGGTGTAGCACGACGCTAAGTGGTGTAGCACGACGCTAAGTGGTGTAGCACGACGCTAAGTGGTGCTAAGTGGTATAGCACGACGCTAAGTGGTATAGCACGATGCTAAGTGGTGCTAAGTGGTGTAGCACGATGCTAAGTGGTGCTAAGTGGTATAGCACAATTCTAAGTGGTGTAGCATGATGCTAAGTGGTGTAGCACGACGCTAAGTGGTGTAGCACGACGCTAAGTGGTGTAGCACGACGCTAAGTGGTGTAGCACGACGCTAAGTGGTATAGCACGACGCTAAGTGGTGTAGCACGACGCTAAGTGGTACAGCACGACGCTAAGTGGTGCTAAGTGGTACAGCACGACGCTAAGTGGTGCTAAGTGGTATAGCACGATGCTAAGTGGTATCAAAGTAGGACTGCATCGTTTGGCCCGGTCTGTCTATAGTTTATATTAGATATATATTATATTAGGTTTAAGTTGTTTTATCAAAGGTTCTACAGCTCTGAGCTTTGAGGAAGACTTTGTATTTTTAGACACTGCGCTGGTATTGGGTAACATGTTTTTAACATGTTAACAATAGGTTGACACGATTCTCTCTTTATTTTATTTTCTCTTTTTGTTAACGATACTTACCTGATGCCATCTTAGCTTCGGAGACCCAGCGGCGCAGGCTAGGGCTAGCGGTGGACAACAGTGCTAGCATTTGACGCTAGCGATGGCCATTTAAAGCCATACATGCCAGTGGCAGCGCACTAGCGTGGCTAGGGCTAGCTGCCGATGAAGTTGCTAGACGTGCGGACTTGTGACAAGCTGCTGGCTAGTCACCGTGGTGTGTGTGCTAGTGCTAGCCTGACACGCATGCTAGTGCTGGAGGCTAGTGGCAGTGATAGCAGCTCGTGCTATGAGTCCTAGGACTAGCAGTCAAAGCTAGTTCTAGTTTAAGCTGATGATAGCGGTGTGTGTGTTATGTGTGTGTGTGTGTGTGTACATGTGAGTGTGTACATGTGTGTTTGTGTGTACATGTGAGTGTGTACGTGTGTGTGTGTGTGTGTGTGTACATGTGTGTGTTTATGTATGTGTATGTACGTGTGAGTGTGTACATGTGTGCGTGTGTGTACGTGTGTTTATGTATGTGTATGTACATGTGAGTGTGTACGTGTGTGTGTGTGTGTGTGTGTGTGTGTGTGTGTGTGTGTGTACATGTGAGTGTGTGTGTGTGTACATGTGAGTGTGTGTGTGTGTGTGTGTGTGTGTGTGTGTGTGTGTGTGTGTACACATGTGAGTGTGTGTGTGTGTGCGTGCGTGCGTGCGTGCGTGCGTGCGTGCGTGCGTGCGAGCGTGCGAGTGTGTGTGAGTGTGTGTGTGTGTGTGTGTGTGTGTGTGTGTGTGTGTGTGTGTGTGTGTGTGTGTGTGTGTGTGTACCTGAGGCCAGCCGAGCTCTGGTGATGGTGGGGGAGTCCGGGGGGGCCGCGGGGACGGTCAGGTAGTTGTTCATCTCTGTGATCTGAAAGAGTCCCGTCCAGTCTGGATTAGAGCTGATCTACCACCACCTCCACCTCCCTGTCCTCCACCTTTCTGGGTGGTGTAGTGTGTAGCGTGTGTGTGTGTGTGTCTGTGTAGTGTGTGTCTGTGTAGTGTGTGTCTGTGTAGTGTGTGTGTGTCTGTGTCTGTGTAGTGTGTGTGTGTGTGTGTGTGTGTGTGTGTAGTGTGTAGTATATGTGTGTCTGTGTATAGTGTGCGTGTGTGCGTGCGTGTGTAGTGTGTGTGTGTGTGTGTGTGTGTGCGTGCGTGCATGCCTGCGTGTGTAGTGTGTGTGTGTGCGTGCGTTAGGGGTGGGCGATATGACCTAAATTTTTATCACAGTAGTTTTTTCCATTTTTGCGGTGTCGGTTTTATATCACGGTATTACAAAAATAAAACAGATATTCCATTTTAAGTCTAGTTTTACCTCTTTCCACTCTATTGGCAATGTAGCAGTACTTATCTTAAGAAAGACAGAAGAAGCCTTCCCCATAATGTAAGTTAATTAGTCTATTTAGTGTGATTCATTGATTCAGTCATATAAGTACCAGCCATTCTGTTATTTTGAGTTAAGTGAACTCTAGGTTAGCAATGTGGATCTAGTAAAGAATAAGAAAAGGAAAAAGACTTTGCCCCCCCGTGCGTGATTACCGGCCGTCGGAATTGTTGACGGGGGGGTGGGGGGGGGGGGGGGCGCCAATATACCAATTCCCCACACAGTGATATGATCGATAATAGAAAACTGCTTCGCAGCTCAGATTTTTTTTTTTTCTCGTGTGCTCGTGCCGCCCCCTCCCCATGTAGGCTGCCCGCCTCGCCCGTGCCTAAAACCGCCACTGCGTGGGTCCAAAACACAAAGCTAATTTCGAAACCCATCTCTCTCCACTACTTGAATCGGCACCGTGTCCATGGCGATATGATGCGCAACTGCTCTTGTTATTTCCTTCCACCTCCCGCTGCTTTTATCGTGAGGCACGCCAGCAGTGAACGAAGCCTGGAGTGACGCCTGTTGTGTTGTCTTCCGACGTGCTCCGCTGGCGCAGCTGCCGGTTGATCTACTGCTTTTGGCCCTTATTACATCCTCGTACACACAGGCATGCGTGCTTTTTAAATGGTGAAACAAATTGCTGGTGTTGCCACCTTTGGCTAAAACAACACGACGGCATACCTTGCACAATATCGTAGTTTGCTCTTTGTCCGCTGATTTGATTATCCGAACCAGCTCTAAATCACAGGAGTAGCTCTTTTTTTTTTAGGAACCAACTTTTCTTTCAACTACTATCTTTCTCCGTATGCGCTCTAAACCAAAACGTGTGGGTTTTTATGACGTCATGACGGTATTGCAAACTACATACCGGGCAGAACGTGACACCGGTGGCGGTGACGTTACCGGTATACCGCCCACCCCTAGCGTGCGTGCGTGCGTGCGTAGTGTGTGTGTGTGCGTGCGTGCGTGCGTGCGTGCGTGCGTGCGTGCGTGCGTGTGTGCGTGCCCGTGCTCCGCCTACCTTCTTCTCCAGCTCGATCATCTTGTGTTTCTTCAGCAGCAGGTCGCTCCAGCCGTCCTCAAACGGGTCGGCCACCAGCGTGTGGCGGTTGTAGGAGCGCAGCTACCACCGAAGAAGAAACACAGCGCCGGTCAGTGGGGGTGACCTCACAGTGACCTCGCTAAGATGGCCCCCGGACCACACCACCTCACAGCTAGCGCTAGCATTAGCAGCGCAGCACCCGGACTATACGCAGTGTGTAATAATGATTACTCGTGCTATACACAGTACGCACACAGGCATATAACCTGAAAAAGAGTATTAAAGCAGTATTGTAGTACTAGTAGTAGTAGTATGCGTGTTCTCTCTGGCCTGGTGTCGTGGCAATATCCCTTTAACAGAGATTGCGTCTAGGACAGATGAGATTTCCCACTGCAAAAAAGCACACAGTACATTGGAAAGCAATTATCCTAGGTTTAATGCGTGCATACATTAGACTCCTCTCTAGCAGAGTGAGTTATTTATACCGTTTCCCACATTGCAGATGTCAATAATCAAATCAAGTAATGTTTGCCCAAAACACAGAGCTGCCTGTGTTCTCATCAAGCAGAAGAGTGCCTATAAGAGGATGTCTTCTCCTTTGTGACCGGTTTACCCAAGTACGAAGGTTAACACTATTGGTTGACTCTAAGGAAGGTAGGCCGGCGACCCACAGAGAAGGGAAGGTGGGACCGCCGACCACAGCACGAGGGCATTGATTCCGAGGAGGAAGGTGGGACAGCTGACCAGAGCATACAGGGATAACATTTTGACGACATCGCTCACTGGTGAGGTGGCTGAACCAAGCACAAAGGTCAATGAATAGTCGACTCTGAGGAAAGGCAGGATGGCGAGACAATACGCTAAAGGAAAGAACAAGGCCGAAGTTATAAAAACAAACAACATGTCGATTTTTCCATCACACTGGTCTTCTGCAGGTTATTTTATTATTATTATTATTTTTTATTTAACCTTTATTTATCCAGGTGAGTCCCATTGAGACCTTTAGCCTCTTTTTCAAGGGAGCCCAATATAGTAGTATTACTATAGTAGTAGTATTAAAGTAGTATAGTAGTAGTACTAAAGTAGTAGTAGTATTATAGTGGTATTATAGTAGTAGCACTGTAGTAGTAGTATTGTAGTAGTACACACCCTCTGGCAGGTCTTCTGCAGGTTGTAGTACTATATTAGTAGTACTGTAGTAGTACTGTAGTAGTACTGTAGTACTCACTCTCTGGTGGGTCTTCTGCAGGTTATAGTACTATATTAGTAGTACTGTAGTAGTACTGTAGTAGTACTGTAGTACTCACTCTCTGGTGGGTCTTCTGCAGGTTATAGTACTATATTAGTAGTACTGTAGTAGTACTGTAGTACTCACTCTCTGGCGGGTCTTCTGCAGGTTGTAGTACTATATTAGTAGTACTGTAGTAGTACTGTAGTAGTACTGTAGTACTCACTCTCTGT
>NC_140278.1:20246557-20259057 GCF_964030765.1 Micromesistius poutassou
ACACACACACACACACACACACACACACACACACACACACACACACACACACACACACACACACACACACACACACACACACACACACACACACACACACACACACACACACACACACACACACACACGGCCGGTATTGTGCTGGACGGGGGGGGGGGGAGGAGGGGAGGGGGAGACAGAGACGTCTCAGCGTGTGGTGGACGGCCGTCCCCAGACAGAGGGAGAGCCAACAGGAGGCCTCTGTACTGAAGACACGCCTCATGTGACACGTCTAGGGGGCCAGACCCCCCCTCCGCCTCCTCCTCCTCTTGACTGTACACTTTGTTTTACATTTACACTTTACTATCACTTATCACCACTGTTTTAGTTTCTCTTATTATCACTTATTACCACTGTTTTAGTTTCTCTTATTATCACTTATCACCACTGTTTTAGTTTCTCTTATTATCACTTATTACCACTGTTTTAGTTTCTCTTATTATCACTTATTACCACTGTTTTAGTTTCTCTTATTATCACTTATTACCACTGTTTTAGTTTCTCTTATTATCACTTATTACCACTGTTTTAGTTTCCCTTATTATCACTTACTTTATTTTATTATTATTATCATGATCTATGCTGCTACTTATTTTTACCTATTTTATTTGTGCTCCTTTATTTACTTTATATCGTATTGTTGCTGCTATGTGGCTGTTGAGGAACCAAGCCTAAGATTTCTACTCTTGTGTTAATTAATAAGATGTTCTAAAAGTAACTATGATACTTCCAAGTGCGCTCTCCCTCCCTCTATCTCTCTCTTTCCCTCCCTCTCCCGCCCTCCCACCCCCCCTCTCTCTTTCCCTCCCTCTCCCTCTCTCTCTCTCCCTCTCTCTCTCTCCCTCTCTCTACCCCCTCTCTCTCTCCCTCCCCCCTCTCTCTCCCTCTCCCTCCCCCTCCCTCTCCCTCCCCCTCTCCCCTGCAGTATAATAAATGTGTGTTCATGGTTTGTATCTCTGCGGAGGCGCTGTAGTCGCGAGGCGCCACCAGACACAGTGAAGGGGGGGGGGGGAACCTTGGAGGTTCCTGCCGTGGCAGGGGTCCCCAGAGGCCCCAGAGGCCGCTCCGTTCCTCCCGGATCTCCTCCAGGGTGATTTATGTGCGGAGGAGCGCTGGGCTCTGGCTCTGGAGCACCAGACATTAAGACGCTTTACCGACGCCAACCGCCTCCCCCCCCCGGGACCTGCAGCGTCCGCCCACGGCTCTGACAGCGAGGGCCAAGAGGAGGAGGAGGAGGAGGAGGAGGAGGAGGAGGAGGAGGAGGAGGAGGAGGAGAGGAGGCTGTCTGAGGAGGAGGAGGAGGAGAGGAGGAGTAGGAGGAGGAGGAGAGGAGGAGGCTGTCTGAGGAGGAGGAGGAGGAGAGGAGGAGTAGGAGGAGGAGGAGAGGAGGAGGCTGTCTGAGGAGGAGGAGAGGAGGAGGAGGAGAGGAGACCCTCTGAGGAGGAGGAGGAGGAGGAGGAGGAGGAGGAGGAGGAGGAGGAGGAGGAGGAGGAGAGGAGGAGGAGGCTGTCTGAGGAGGAGGAGAGGAGGCTGTCTGAGGAGGAGGCTCTGTGGTAGAGACAGACTCTGCTAATCCTGAGCACTGTTCACAGTTCTGTTCCACGGAGCAGAACAGAACCTGGTGTGAGGGGCGGAGGACAGAGACCCCCAGCTGTGGGGGGGGGGGGCAGACCCCCAGCTGTGGGGCGGGGGGGGGGGGGGGGGGGGGGCAGACCCCCAGCTGTGTGTGGTCCAGTGTTGGCCGCTCCGCCTGGAGGAGGCCTGGAGGAATCTCTGTGGTCACAATGAGCCGTTAGAGAGAGAGAGCCTCCGCACAGAGCACAGCCACGCAGGGGCCCGGACGGCCGCGGGGGCTAGCCCACCAGGGCTAACACGCTAACACACTGGGCTAACACGTGTGGGCAAACACGCTAACACAGTGGGCTAACATGCTAACACAGTGGGCTAACACGCTAACACACTGGGCGAACACGCGTGGGCAAACACGCTAGCACACTGGGCTAACACACGTGGGCTAACATGCTAACACACTGGGCTAACACAGTGGGCGAACACGCTAACACACAGGGCTAAGGGGGTGGATGGGCTAACACGCTAACACACAGGGCTAAGGGAGTGGATGGGCTAACACGCTAACACAGTGGGCTAACACGCTAACACAGTGGGCTAACACGCTAACAAACGTGGGCTAACATGCTAACACACTGGGCGAACACGCGTGGGCTAACACAGTGGGCTAAGGGAGTGGATGGGCTAACAACAAAGGACTAACCCTCTGGGTGGGCTAGGCTAAAGGCTAAGGGACAGCGTGGGCTAGGCTACAGGGTCTACACTGAGCTAGGGGGGGGGTGGGGGGTGGGGGGGCCTACAGACCGGGGCTACCGCCGTGTTCAGCACAACTCTGCACTCAAGACGTTACAACTCTGACATTCCGACGTCGTAAACCCAGAGTTCAGAGTTGTCTTCAACACACAGCTCTGAGGAGCTGAGTGGGCGAACAAGGGAGTATTCATCCTCTGTTGTTCAGGAGAAACAGGGAGTCTTTCAGCCTCCTGGAGGCTTTCATCACCGACGTGAAAGAAGAACTTTGATAAGCCAGAGTGACTCTGAAACATTCAAAGTAAAAGGCTCAGTGGAGTGGAGAGTTTCAAAGTAAGGGCGTATTAAGTGTTATCCTTTTATACATGGATAAGGATGATGGTTGTTTGTGTTTTTCAGGATTGAATATAAAAATATATAAAGAAAATTGTTCTGAAACTATATCAACAGTTTAATAACGGTTTATCAAAGACATGCAGTCAACGTTTAGGACTGAATCTGTGTTTTCATTTCCAGCAAAATAACACAGGAACAGAGAGGTAGAGAGATGTGTAGAGAGAGAGGTAGAGAGAGAGGTAGAGAACGAGTAGTTTCTGGTTAAGTTAACCAGTGTGACACTGAGATAATTATACCCTAACACAAACCATTACAACCACTACTTGATTTCCCACCTAAACATCCTCCATACTGAGTTAACTAGTTACCCGTCTCACCTGTTACACCGATTGCCTGTCTCACCTGTTTCCTGTCTCACCTGTTACCTGTTGAAAGGCAGGTAATGGAGACAGGACATAATGCAGGCCAGTGTCAGCCAATAGGGAGGGTCTCTTCTATGGAGCAGACATCCAGCTGTCCCAGTTCACAGACACCTGACCTGGGTCTCAGCCTTCATGGCCTGGGACCCGTCTGTAGGTCTGAACATCTTAGGAGGATAGAGTGAGACAGCTCTAGGATAGAGTGAGACAGCTCTAGTATAAAGTGAGACAGCTCTAGGATAGAGTGAGACAGCTCTAGTATAAAGTGAGACAGCTCTAGGATAGAGTGAGACAGCTCTAGGATAGAGTGAGACAGCTCTAGTATAAAGTGAGACAGCTCTAGGACAGAGTGAGACAGCTCTAGTATAAAGTGAGACAGCTCTAGGACAGAGTGAGACAGCTCTAGGATAGAGTGAGACAGCTCTAGGACAGAGTGAGACAGCTCTAGGATAGAGAGACAGCTCTAGGATAGAAACAGCTCTAGTATAAAGTGAGACAGCTCTAGGACCGAGTGAGACAGCTCTAGGATAGAGTGAGACAGCTCTATAATAGAGTGAGACAGCTCTAGGACAGAGTGAGACAGCTCTAGGACAGAGTGAGACAGCTTTGGGATAGCGTGAGACATCTCTAGGATAGAGTGAGACATCTCTAGGATAGCGTGAGACATCTCTAGGATAGAGTGAGACATCTCTAGGATAGAGTGAGACATCCAGCAAGAGCACCTGCTCTTGAAAGCTGAGACCCATCGTATGCAAATGCTAAGGAGCCGGTGGGGGCGTTATTTGAATAGACGATAGGGATACAGTGACATGATGAAGAGGTGATCCAGCTGGAACCGGTTGTTGTACTGGTTAGGGCTTCGGCCTTTAAACCGAAGGGTTGCTGGTTCGATCCCCGACCCAGTAGGAAAAATGTGGGGCGGGGGAAGTGGTTGAGCACTGCTCTCCCATGCCCACATCCACGGCTGAAGTGCCCTTGAGCAAGGCACCTCACCCCTCACTGCTCCCCGAGCGCCACTGTAGCGGCTCACTGCTCCGGGTTAGTGTGTGCTTCACCTCACTGTGTGCTCTGTGTGTGTTTCACTAATTCACGGATGGGATAAATGCAGAGACCAAATTCCTTGTATGTGTGAGCATACTTGGCCAAATAGAGTTGTCTTTGTCTTTGATTACATGTTAATATCCAACCCACTCAACAGTGCAGTGGAGAGTCAGAGATATGTCCGGTCCTGTCCTGTTCTGGGTGAGGAATGGGACTCCCAGAAGGCCGTGGGGTAAAGGGGGGCGGTGCATTGACTCGTAGGATCAGGAAACCCTTTGTATTCGGTCGCTCCTCTTATGTTATACTTCAATATTGAACCCTTGTGCAACGCAATATCTGAGGAATGGCAGGAATGGTAGTGATTTCCAATCCCGTCCTGTGTAACGAGATTGCCTCCCATCAGGCCTGAGGGAACGGCCGGTCGCCTGGCAGAAGGTCAATGTGGTGATAACTAGGCAGAGTCCTCCTCCTCCTCCTCCTCCTCCTCCCTCCTCCTCCCCCCCCCCCCCCCCCCCCGCCCCCGGAGGGATCTGAATACACCAGACCACGGACCACGGACGGGAGGCCCGGGAGAGACAAGAGAGGGACGACCACATCGGCACAAGACAAAGTGTCCCCGCAGCATTCCCGGAGAGGGGCTCGGCCCGTTACTGCGGCCCGCAGCGCAACGGCAGCGCAGACCTCAAGACGCGTGACAGCAGGCGGTTAAAGCTGCAGAGACTTTAACCCCCTGTCGCCCAGACTCCTCTGGCTCCCCTGACCTCCTTTATAGGAGTGAGCCACTCTCAAAAGCGCTTCACAACACTGCCTCACATTCACCCGTTCACGCACACATTCATTCACACACACCGACGGCGGAGTCGGACCACGCAAGGGCGACGGCCGGCCGGTCAGGAGCGGTCAGCGTGAGGGCGTCTCGCTCAGGGGACACCTCCACACCCCGGCGAGCCGGGGATCGAACCAGCGACCTTGCGGTTACCAGCCGACCCGCTCCATCTCCTGAGCACACATGCCGGCCATGAGTAAAGATTCATTAATGAGCTAACGCTACAGGTCGTTAGGCATCAGGTCGGGGCATGGAGGATCAGTTTGGTAACACCCCGTAACCACCTCTCTCTGTCCTCCTACCCCGTGTCTAAACTCATTCCTGTTGCATCATGGGAACACGAGACTTCAGATTAATCATCCAGAGTCTGAAGGCGTACAAACCTGAACATGAACCTTGAGTTTGCTTCATATTTGTTTCGACATTTACGTTCAGGGCGTTTTTAGAAGACGCTTTTATCGAAAGCGACTCACAACAAAGTACATTTGTCAGAAGAAAGAGAAACACCAACATATCTCTGTCGGTACAGTAAGAAGTGGCAAGCACTAACCATCACTAGGTTAACCCGTTGCTACACAACGCTAATGCCTTCGACCGACGTTCCTGGAGGCTGGGCTCCATAAACGTGGAGCTGTCCACCACAGAGCCGTCCTGCTGCATGAACACTACACTCATCAGGAGGAGAGGTGTTTCTCTGCTAGAGATCTCTGTGACCCAAACAGGAAACCCTGCAGCCGCTCTGCCCCCTTTCGGGTTCCTGGCGGGAAGATAAGTATTTGTGTATCTCCGTCTCCCTCTCTCAGATGTTCTGCAGCAAACGCGTCGCGCTGCTCTCTCTGAAACAGCTGAGCGGCGGCTCTGGAGGTGTCGTCAGCTCACAGCGCGGGGGCCTCGCATGCCAGCCGTCAGCCGTCAGTGAGGCTGTGATCCACTCAGAGGACGTCGATAGAGGAGGGTCAAAAGGTCGTCCGCAGCCAACACTCAAAATCACTTTTCAACACTTCGACACTTCCGACACACACACTGAAATCCAAAGCGAGGTGCGACATGAGCTCTGATTGGCTGGTTTCACATTGGTTGTTTATTAATGAGCTCATGCTAAACATAGATTAGCGTCGATTAGCCTCCCCGTAGCATCTCTGTTAGCCTCACTGGGCTGGGCTGCCCCGGGGGGGGGGGGGAATACATAATTTATGGTTTATCTGCTATGTATGATCTGCTTCCTGCCTTAAGCCGGGAGGCTCTTCTCTGATTGGTCTGTCACCTGGATGAGTGTGGACCTCACATGGGTCAGCGGGGGAGCTGTTTGTCCAGAATAACTAATCAAATATCGCCATGGCAATCCTCACAGACGCCCCAAGGCCACCAGAGGTGTCATAAACCAACCGCCTCTGACTGTGTGTGTGTGTGTGTGTGTGTGTCAGTGTGGACACTGTGTTCATGTGTGTACGTGTGCGCGTGTGCGCGCGTGTGCTTGCCTTACGGCGTCAGCAGCAGCAAGTGTCAATCCAAGTGATTATCTCCATGCCAGGAACGGTGTCTGGTCTGGTGGTTGCTAGGCAACTAATTGGCCGACGCCAGTGCCGCTGAAACAGTGGACTGTTGGAGCGTAGTGGACGACAAACAGTCGGCTGTCGCTCGCTGTTTGCCGAGCGGTGGGGGGGGGCTGATATTAAGCGGCCTTCGGTTTCATTTCTCCAGCCTCTCTCTCTCTCTCTCTGCATTTTTAATGGCTGATCCATTGTTTAACCGGCTGACAGCGGCCGGTAAGTGGACGGCCACAATGCACAGAGCCCAGAGCCCGGGGCGGCAGAGGCCTCAGGGTCCATGGGGCAGTGGGCACCGCCGCTCCAGGGCCGTCCTCAGGGCCTGGTGGTCTGAGGGTCTGAGGGTCTGGTCTGAGGGCCTGGTCTGAGGGTCTGAGGGCCTGGTCTGAGGGTCTGGTCTGAGGGCCTGGTCTGAGGGCCTGAGGGTCTGGTCTGAGGGCCTGGTCTGAGGGCCTGAGGGTCTGGTCTGAGGGTCTGGTCTGAGGGCCTGGTCTGAGGGTCTGAGGGTCTAGTCTGAGGGTCTGGTCTGAGGGCCTGGTCTGAGGGTCTGAGGGTCTGGTCTGAGGGTCTGGTCTGAGGGCCTGGTCTGAGGGCCTGATGGAGCTCCCAGTGTCTCCTCACTTCCTTACGTAATGAACCGACGAGTCAGTTTTGAATTATTCATATCCGGTGTATTTTAGCCTGGAGAACGCTGGGATAACCCGTCACAGGAACCATCAGAGCCCACAGAGGAGATGGTTCTGGACAGATCGATACATCTGTAAAGGGTTATTTAAAAAAAACACTCCTAGTCACTCTACAGATGTACAAATGGGCACTGGTAGGAGCCACAACATCCTCACGGTCAAAGAACCCGAGCTGCTTCTGAGGAGTAACCCGATTACCCCAGGAGGATCTGGTCTGGTCTCTCTGCAGATGAGATCATGAGAGGGCCTTGTGAAGGTTTGGTTCAGCTCTTAAACCGAGAGTTGAGATGCTCGTCCTTTGGTTGTAGAGCGTCTGGGTTTAAAGTGACGGTTGGATGTTTCACGCAGTGAACGACGTGCCTCGTTCACGGTCCTTACCTCCCCCTCCTGATCGGGGGGGGGGGGGTCCGTTATCCGTTATCCGTTGAACCGAGGATTAGCTCGCTTATCGTTTATGGTGTAACGGTTATCAGCGGCCGTCTGAGAGGAGGTGGTGTGACCTGAACCCTTTGGCAAGGCGCCGGGCTGGATCCCAACCGTCAGCTGCACGTGAACGCCGGGTTCACGGAGTTGAGGGGAAACTTAATGATCCTTAGGTTATCCTTACAGGGAGAACAGGTCCAGGCGTGAGATTCCATTGCACGGGAAATATTGTAAGCAATGTCTTAGTATTATATAACCTATTCCTGTTGTCACCTTCTGGTCTGAAAGTGTGATCACTTGTTCCATGTTGTGTAAAGTTCTAGTTTTGGGCGTGGCACCGACACCTGCACCCGGTCCAGCTCAGACCTACAGGTGAGGAGCCCCCCCCCGGGGCAGGTGAGTGCCAGACAGAGGACAGCTGAGGACAGGACAGGCTAGGGGACAGGTGAGGGAAGGGACAGGTGAGGCATAGATGTGAGACCAGGGCAGCCAGGACAGAGAACAGGTGAGGTCAGGGCGGGTGAGGTCAGGGCGGGTGAGGTCAGGGCGGGTGAGGCGAAGCAAGGAGAGGGGGGGACAGGTGATGGGTCAGAACCACTGCGGTCCGGCCAGACACGCATAACTTGAAGCCTGGCAAGACGATAGCTCACAAATCCAGCTTCCTCCGCGTTCCTTAGCCTGTTAGCCTGCATTAGCACGAGCTGCGACGCTGGCCGATGGCTCTGGGTTTGTTTGGACTACCAAAGGCAGGCCACAATACGGCAAGAATGTCTTGTTGAATCAATGGTAACTCAATAGTGCACTCCGCCCTGACTCCCTGACCAGCCTCGACGGGGGCCCCTCAACGGGCACCTGGACTGATAAGGGCTCCCAGCCTCATGAGGACCAGATAACATTGTTTCAGATCCCAGAGGGGGGGGAGATGATCGAGGAGCGGTTAGGGTGATCCACCCCTGAAGCTGTGAAGGTTCTAGGTTCCATACCCCAGTGTCACATACGTACCTGCACACACACTAGGGAGAACTGGGCCACCCTCAACACCAGTAATCTGGATTACATTTAGATTCAGGGCGTTTAGCAGATGCTTTTACCCAAAGCGACTTACAATAAGTACGTTTGTCAGAAGAAAGAGAAACAACAACATATCTCTGTGGGTACAGTGAGGATGTTCATAGAACCAAGTGCCAAGCACTAACCATCACTAGGTTAACCCGTTCCCCGTACACAACACAGATAGCCAGGATAAGCCGCTACACCATGCTGAGTACTGCTTTTAAGTGTGTTGTTCAGAGTCTAGGTGAACTCTGAACAAGTGAGTCTTGAATCCAGAATCTGCCGCTTCGGATTAAAGTGTCGACTTAACGACTCATTCGTAGTAAATAACTAATGACGACTGTGTGTACTGTGTCGGGAAGGTGACCAATCACCCTGTCCGCACCGCCTTCCCCTCCCAGGCTCGGCCCCGCTGTCGGTGTTGGTGTTTCACAACACCGCACGTGAAGCAGGGTATTCAAATGTACGATAAGCGGAGCTCGGCTGGGCCAACGTAAGCGCGGCCAATCAAAGACGACCGGCGTCACGGCGTGTTTACCGTAGATAAAGATACGGTAAAGTGGGCCCATTTATATTATTCGCTGAGCAAACAAATCCCAACCCAGAGTCACCTTTTGACATTATCTGAAGATAATAGGTCTACAACACACGGCTCCCCCACACATTCAGATGTCTCTTGAGGAAGGAGTGAACGACGACCACGCAAATTACAAGGCTCCGCTCGGAGCTGCACTTATAAACTCATTTAGGGACGAAGCTGCACAGGGAAGCGTGTAATTCAACGGACCGTGCGCACCCAGCCCGCTATAAAAGCCTAAACAGTGCTAAAGTTCAGAAAATAGGCTGCGACCACTTCATAAGTGGAGAGGGTCCGTCCCCTAAGGCCCGGCCGCAAGCCCACCACAGGACACGCGGAGCCTCGGGCCACCACACACAACAACAAGCGTGGGCACGGCCGTGGACATGTTTGGGCGCAAGGGTCGTTACGCGTTGGGATTCTTTCACAAAAACAAAAGAGAACTCGGGGGACAGGCAGCGAGAGAGCCTCCGACATCTTGGGAGTAAAGTCAGCGCTGGGGCTGAACGACTCATCGAATTCAAACCGACATTGCGACGTAATAGAACGCGATATGCAAATCGCAAAAGGCAGCGATTTGATTATTTCCGTTCAAGTCGTTCAGCCCTAGTCAACGCTTCACGGCTCCGGGCCCATCTGTGGAACATCTGACAACAGCCACCGGCGTAGACGCAGACCATAAAAAGGCGGCACTTCAGTGAAAGAGACACAGAGAGTCGCGGGGCTATTTACACTTTCTCCTGCAGCGTCCCACGTGATCCTGCTTCAAACGGCGGCGGCGGCGGTGGCGCAGCAGTGCCGGTGTTGAGGAGGGGGGGGGGGGGGGGGAGATGTAGGCCACCTATAAACACTCCCTTCAGAAGCGCTTTTTGTTTGGAACCCGCCTGAGAGTTCAGGCCAAACAAGGTGCATTGTGCAGCGTTGGCAGGAGGGGGCAGGGTGAGCCCAGGGCCCAACAACAAGGTGCATGACGAAGCACCCGAGGATTAGCCAGAGCTATTACTGACTTACTTCCAGAGTATTGAGACAATGGTTGTAGAGCAGGAACCCGATCCACACACCGCTCAGGATAAAGTGTTAGGGCTTCCTGGAGGGGTGAGCTCAGAGGTGGCGTGATGTGTGTGTTGCTAATGCTGCTGTCCAGATGTGCGGTACGCCGGTTCGTCCGACCTGCTCTAGCGAGAACGTGACGTCGTTTCCTGGCTTGCAGCACTTATAGCTTTCCCGTTTGTCATTGGCTAGTCATTGTTATTGTTAGCTGCATTAGCCTCTTTAGGAAACCAGCTCGAAAACAAACACAACACAACTTTACATTGTATCGCACGCACAGCAAGGCCGTGCATGCAATGCATAAATTGCTGACCGGAATAAAGTAGCGATGTGATCAAGTGTGTAAGAGCATTTAAAATCGACATTAAAAACGACCAACGTGGCACAAATACAAAGAAAATAATTCTCTTTACGGGCGAATGCCATTTTTGTTTGTGGAGTCGTACGGACGGCCTCGCTGAACGCGCTCTGCTTTCAGGACAGCGGAGTGGGACCGACCAAAAGGGGGCGCTCCTCCCGTGAAACGCCCGCGAGAAAGCTGGGAGATTTACACCTCAGGACACATGGATCGCAGCATAACAAGACAGCATACAAGGTTCACTCTGATGTAGAGTCACGTGTGCGTGCGCTACGCGAGCCAAAACGCCCTAACTGTCTGCAGCCATCCGCGCACGGTTCATACTTCATACACGTTTTTTAACGGCGTGCCGGCCTCTGAAACCTTTACGCCCGGTAAACACATCGTACAAACGTCACGGCCCAACGCGTCGTGACAGCGAAGAGCCGACCGTTGAACTGCTGTGCCCACGCACCTCACGGCCGACGCCACCGCCGCATTACGGCCGCTGGCAGTTCGTTCTGCGTCAGCGGGATTAGGGCGACGTTAGCGAGATGTCCGCCACGCGGCGCACACGGTCAGGTCAGGTCAGGTCAGGAGTCGCGCACCGCGGCACGCGGCTGCAACGCTTGTCCTCCGCTGGGCGGGAGAGGAGGACGTATGGAGGATTGGGTTCGAAGGTCAAGGCTGAAGCAAGAGACACTCGGGGGGGACGGTTAGGATTTATCGTCCCCGGGAGATAGCGATCTGGGCGGGGTCTGTTACCTAACAACCAAACCGTCATCCGGGCCGACCTATAGGAAACCCTGTACCCCGTACACTAGCAAGCTGTTCTATTATTGTGGGTCATTGATGTACGATTATGCAGCACAGGGATGCCATCGCGGTATAGGGTGGTTATGAGTCCATTGTTATCATTACAGCAGTGTTAGTGTTGTTTATGCGACAGCTGCAGAGACATCCTCGGCAGAGAGCTGGAGTCACCAGACTGAAGGTCACAACCCTCTCTCTCTCTCTCTCTCTCTCTCTCTCTCTCTCTCTCTCATACCTGCCTATCTCTCTCACCCATGATGCATCAGGCACACTCTCTCTCTCATACTTCCACTAAGCATCTGTGTGTGTGTGTGTGTGTGTGTGTGTGTGTGTGTGTGTGTGTGTGTGTGTGTGTTACAGCAGGTTTATACAGTTGCATTGCAACATAGATTCACAAAGGTTACAGCAACGACACAAAACGTTGTACAAATCAGCACACAGGCAAGTTCAAGTTGCATTTGTTGCCAGCAGGACACCGTAGTTTGAGTAAGTGTCCGGGGCTAAAGCCTAGATGGCGTCACCATATCACATGTTAATATATACACACACAGTATAATAATCACAAAGAGAGGTGCATCCAACACACAGGGACCACCCACAGTGAGACACAGACAGCTTTGGGAGGTCTGCCTGTCTACGCTCTCTCCCTACCCTGTCTCCCCCTACCCTGTCTCTCCCTACTGTCTCTCCCTACTGTCTCTCGGAGCAGCATGCAGCCAGACCTCCGTGTTCTCCGTGTCCTCAGTGCTCCGGGTGAGCGATCGGTAACTTGGGTACGTGTGTCCTGAACACACGGCTCTAGTTTACACCTCCATAATGAAGGACTGGCAGCTGACGGTTGGACTACTGCCGACCGACGTGTGGGGAAATGGATTCAAATAAAGTCCCGCTTTATTTCAAATAAAGTCCCGCTTTATTTGAATAAAGTTTCGAGACCACTGCCCGGCATATGACGCCACTGCAAGACACACACACACACACACACACACACACACACACACACACACACACACACACACACACCTCGTGACACT
>NC_140278.1:20264057-20266557 GCF_964030765.1 Micromesistius poutassou
CACTACACCAGTAGAACCAGTCCACTACACCAGTAGAACCACCAGTAGAACCAGTCCACTACACCAGTAGAACCAGTCCACTACACCAGTAGAACCACCAGTAGAACCAGTCCACTACACCAGTAGAACCACCAGTAGAACCAGTCCACTACACCAGTAGAACCAGTCCACTACACCAGTAGAACCAGTCCACTACACCAGTAGAACACACCAGTAGAACCAGTCCACTACACCAGTAGAACCAGTCCACTACACCAGTAGAACCAGTCCACTACACACCAGTAGAACCACCAGTAGAACCAGTCCACTACACCAGTAGAACCAGTCCACTACACCAGTAGAACCAGTCCACTACACCAGTAGAACACACCAGTAGAACCAGTCCACTACACCAGTAGAACCACCAGTAGAACCAGTCCGCTACACCAGTAGAACCAGTCCACTACACCAGTAGAACCAGTCCACTACACACCAGTAGAACCACCAGTAGAACCAGTCCACTACACCAGTAGAACCAGTCCACTACACCAGTAGAACCAGTCCACTACACCAGTAGAACCACCAGTAGAACCAGTCCACTACACCAGTAGAACCAGTCCACTACACCAGTAGAACCAGTCCACTACACCAGTAGAACCACCAGTAGAACCAGTCCACTACACCAGTAGAACCACCAGTAGAACCAGTCCACTACACACCAGTAGAACCACCAGTAGAACCAGTCCACTACACCAGTAGAACCAGTCCACTACACCAGTAGAACCAGTCCACTACACCAGTAGAACCAGTCCACTACACCAGTAGAACACACCAGTACAACCAGTCCACTACACCAGTAGAACCACCAGTAGAACCAGTCCGCTACACCAGTAGAACCAGTCCACTACACCAGTAGAACACACCAGTAGAACCAGTCCACTACACCAGTAGAACCACCAGTAGAACCAGTCCACTACACCAGTAGAACCAGTCCACTACACCAGTAGAACCACCAGTAGAACCAGTCCACTACACCAGTAGAACCAGTCCACTACACCAGTAGAACCAGTCCACTACACCAGTAGAACCACCAGTAGAACCAGTCCACTACACCAGTAGAACCACCAGTAGAACCAGTCCACTACACCAGTAGAACACACCAGTAGAACCAGTCCACTACACCAGTAGAACCAGTCCACTACACCAGTAGAACACACCAGTAGAACCAGTCCACTACACCAGTAGAACCAGTCCACTACACCAGTAGAACCAGCAGTAGAACCAGTCCACTACACCAGTAGAACCAGTCCACTACACCAGTAGAACCAGTCCACTACACCAGTAGAACCACCAGTAGAACCAGTCCACTACACCAGTACAACCAGTCCACTACACCAGTAGAACCACCAGTAGAACCAGTCCACTACACCAGTAGAACAACCAGTACAACCAGTCCACTACACCAGTAGAACCAGCAGTAGAACCAGTCCACTACACCAGTAGAACACACCAGTACAACCAGTCCACTACACCAGTAGAACCAGCAGTAGAACCAGTCCACTACACCAGTAGAACCACCAGTAGAACCAGTCCACTACACCAGTAGAACCACCAGTAGAACCAGTCCACTACACCAGTAGAACCAGTCCACTACACCAGTAGAACCAGTCCACTACACCAGTAGAACCAGCAGTAGAACCAGCAGTAGACGCTCTGTTCACTGGTTCTCTTCGGAGAGAGAGAGAAGCACGTGACCCGACCTAACGAGAAGAGAGCGCCTGATTAGATGAACACAGGAAAACATGAGTCACTCCACACACACACACACACACACACACACACACACACACACACACACACACACACACACACACACACACACACACACACACACACAGGACCTTCTGCAGGATCCTCAGCAGACTCAGTAACACACACACACACACACACACTCTCTCAGACACACACACACTCTCTCTCTCTCTCTCTCTCTCTCTCTCTCTCTCTCTCTCTCTCTGTCTCTCTCTCTATCTCTCTCTCTCTCTCTCACACACACACAGACACACACACACACACACACACACACAGGACACATATGCACTCACACACACACACGTGCTGGCAAACATTCAAGCGCTCAAACATATACAAACCTAAACATTTATACAAACACAAACCCACGCACATACCATTCTGTCACACACGCACATACATAGACACCACCCACACACACACACACACACACACACACACACACACACGTGGTGTCACCGTGCTGTGTCAGGATGTGATGAAAGCAGGCGTGTGCGGTGGCCCTGACACCCGCGTCACAGCACGCCCGACAGCGTGTCAGGAGACAGCGGCCAGACGCTACTATGATCACCTGTTGTGAAGCTGAGGCTAACCACCGCCACACCAGGTCTCTGGTGTGGCAGTGGTTGTCTCTCTATCTTTCTCCCTCCGCCTCTCTCCCTCTCTCTCCCTGGTCTCTGATCTCCCTCTCTCTCCCTTTCCTCGTCTC
>NC_140278.1:20271708-20322888 GCF_964030765.1 Micromesistius poutassou
GTACTGGTGTCAGTACTGACGCACTGGGCCTGTACTGTAGTACTGGTGTCAGTACTGACGTACTGAGCCTGTACCGGTGTCAGTACTGACGTACTGGGCCTGTACTGTAGTACTGGTGTGAGTACTGACGTACTGGGCCTGTACTGGTGTCAGTACTGACGTACCGGGCCTGTACTGGTGTCAGTACTGACGCACTGGGCCTGTGCTGCTGGTCCTGCAGGCGGGTCTGGGCCAGCTGGTTGACCTGATGGGCGTCCAGCTCCGTCAGCTGCAGCTGTTCCTGTCGGCGCTGGTGCTGCGGGGCGGGGCCCTGCGGGGCCTGGCCCTGGCCCAGGTCCGCTCCCAGGCCGGCCTGCTGGCCCAGCTGGATGTGGTGGGCCAGCTACGGGGTCTGCCCCTCAGGGCCGGCGAGGTGCTGGCGGACCTGCAGGAGCTCACCGTGATCCTGCTGCAGCTCCTCATCAACTCCACCCCGCTGTACGCCATGGTGAGTCCGGCTTAGTGCGTTGTGGTACTACAGCCCTTAAGCACTGTTATAATGTCAAAGCCCTTAACACTGTTACAGTGTCAAAGCCCTTAAGCACTGTTACAGTGTCAAAGCCCTTAACACTGTTAGTGTCAAAGCCCTTAGCACTGTTAGTGTCAAAGCCCTTAAGCACTGTTACAGTGTCAAAGCCCTTAAGCACTGTTACAGTCTCAAAGCCCTTAACACTGTTAGTGTCAAAGCCCTTAACACTGTTAGTCTCAAAGCCCTTAGCACTGTTACAGTCTCAAAGCCCTTAAGCACTGTTACAGTCTCAAAGCCCTTAAGCACTGTTACAGTGTCAAAGCCCTTAAGCACTGTTAGTGTCAAAGCCCTTAGCACTGTTACAGTCTCAAAGCCCTTAACACTGTTACAGTCTCAAAGCCCTTAACACTGTTACAGTCTCAAAGCCCTTAAGCACTGTTACAGTCTCAAAGCCCTTAAGCACTGTTACAGTGTCAAAGCCCTTAAGCACTGTTAGTGTCAAAGCCCTTAGCACTGTTACAGTCTCAAAGCCCTTAACACTGTTACAGTCTCAAAGCCCTTAAGCACTGTTACAGTCCCAAAGCCCTTAGCACTGTTACGGTCTCAAAGCCCTTAACACTGTTACAGTAACCCTAGCCCTTAACACTGCTACAGTCTCAAAGCCCTTAGCACTGTTACAGTAACCCTAGCCCTTAAGCACTGTTACAGTCTCAAAGCCCTTAACACTGTTACAGTCTCAAAGCCCTTAACACTGTTACAGTAACCCTAGCCCTTAACACTGCTACAGTCTCAAAGCCCTTAGCACTGTTACAGTAACCCTAACCCTTACCAGTTCCACTCTCAAAGCCCTTAACACTGTTAATAATATTAATAATAATAATAATTAATTGAATTTATATAGTGCTTTTCTAGACACTCAAGACACCCAAAGCGCTTTTACAGTGAAGGGGGGACCTCACTAACCACCACCAATGTGTAGCACCCACTTGGGTGATGCACGGCAGCCAACCTGCGGCAGAACGCTCACCACACACCAGCTTGAGGTGGAGAGTGAGGGAATTAATGAATGAGCCAATTATATACAGGGGGATTATTAGGGGGCCAGATTGAAGGAGCCTGGTTGGGCAGTAGTTTAAGCCAGGACACCGGGGGGGGGGGGGGATCCCGTACTCTTTGCGATAAGTGCCCTGGGATCTTTTATGACCTCAGTGAGTCAGGACCTCGGTTTTACGTCTCCTCCGAAGGACGGAGGGCTTTGGGACTGTTACAGCGTCAAAGCCCTTAACACTGTTACAGTGTCAAAGCCCTTAACACTGTTACAGTAACCCTAACCCTTAGCACTGTTACAGTAACCCTAACCCTTAACACTGCTACAGTAACCCTAACCCTTAACACTGCTACAGTAACCCTAACCCTTAACACTGCTACAGTAACCCTAACCCTTAACACTGCTACAGTAACCCTAACCCTTAACACTGTTACAGTAACCCTAACCCTTAGCACTGTTACAGTAACCCTAACCTTAGCTCCTGTCTCTGCCTCAGCTGCAGCCTAGCGACCAGGACGTGGACCTTTGAGCCATCTTACACTCCTGAATATAACTGTGAATATATGTACTGTGGGGATGTTTTCAGTGAATATAGATATCATAGCACATATATATATATATATAATGTTAGAAGCAGCCGGTGGATGTGTTAGTAAGGGGATAAAGAGTGGAGGTTTATTCACGGCCGTAGCTCACTGATGTCAACTGTGGCTTGTTTCAGAGTGCGTGTATTTAAAAATAAAATTGCAATAGTAACCGTTTCCATGTTTTTTACTGACTTTATTTTGAATAGTTGACAGCAGAATAAATATGTTCTACTCACAACAAACACTTTTAAAAGCACGGTTGCAAGGAACGTTAAACGGCCCAAATTCTAGACTTCACTTCTACCCAAGATGGACTTCTGTGACACACAAACACAATCTGTACACTTCATTTTGAATGTGTGGATGAAAAGTTTGGGCTGCTTTGGCCTTCAATCTTCAACCCTCAATCAAACGCCAAGGCATATAATGATATCTCAAAGCCCTTAACTCAGTTCCTGTCTCAAAGCCCTTAACAACGTAACAGTCTCAAAGCCCTTAACAACGTAACAGTCTCAAAGCCCTTAACAACCTAACAGTCTCAAAGCCCTTAACTCAGTTCCTGTCTCAAAGCCCTTAACAACGTAACAGTCTCAAAGCCCTTAACAACGTAACAGTCTCAAAGCCCTTAACAACCTAACAGTCTCAAAGCCCTTAACAACCTAACAGTCTCAAAGCCCTTAACTCAGTTCCCGTCTCAAAGCCCTTAACACTGTTACAGTCTCAAAGCCCTTAACTCAGTTCCCGCCTCAAAGCCCTTAACACTGTTACAGTCTCAAAGCCCTTAACACTGTTACAGTCTCAAAGCCCTTAACACTGCTACAGTAACCCTAGCCCTTAACACTGTTACAGTCTCAAAGCCCTTAACACTGTTACAGTAACCCTAGCCCTTAACACTGTTACGGTCTCAAAGCCCTCCACCCAGTCTCCTGACTGAGTCCTGACACTGCCTGAGTCCTGACACTGACTGAGTCCTGACACTGCCTGAGTCCTGACACTGACTGAGTCCTGACACTGCCTGAGTCCTGACACTGACTGAGTCCTGACACTGCCTGAGTCCTGACACCGACTGAGTCCTGACACTGCCTGAGTCCTGACACTGACTGAGTCCTGACACCGACTGAGTCCTGACACTGACTGCGTCCTGACACTGCCTGAGTCCTGACACTGACTGAGTCCTGACACCGACTGAGTCCTGACACCGACTGAGTCCTGACACTGCCTGAGTCCTGACACCGACTGAGTCCTGACACCGACTGAGTCCTGACACCGACTGAGTCCTGACACTGCCTGAGTCCTGACACTGCTCCCTGCCGGTCCCCCCCCTTTTAGCTGCAGCAGCCCAGTGACCAGGAGGTGGAGGACTTCCTGAACCAGGAGCGCTTCACCACGCAGATCGCCCCGCGCCGGAGCTCCACCAGCAGCCTGTTCCTCAAGGCCATGGACGGCCGGCCCCGCCGCCGGAAGAGCCTGTACTCCCGGGCGCGGCTGGGCTCGGGCAGCGCGGCCAGCAGCCCCAGCCCCCAGGGGCCCGGCATGATGGCCAACGGCGGGGGGGGGCCGGAGCCCGCCGAGTGCCCGCCCGTCACCGCCCAGCGCAGACCCTCCGCCACCGAGCTGCTGCTCACCCCCATCCTGCAGTTTGTGTCCCAGAGCCAGAAGGCCTTCGAGTACCTGAGCCCCTCCCTCCCCGGCGGCGACCAGGACAACGCCGGGTCCCCGGTCCAGGAGGAGGAGGAGGAGGAGGAGGAGGAGAAGGAGGAGGCGGAGGAGGAGGAGGATGAAGACTGAGGAGGGCGGAGGCTGAGGGGCCCACTGCGGTGGGGCCTCCAGGTTGGCTGGGAGGGGAGGAGGAGGAGGAGGAGGAGGGCGCGGAGGTGGTGCCGCCGATGTGTCTGGGTGTGGGCCTACACCTTTGTCAACAGGGCTATCGGCCGATTAGTTTGCAGCCTCAACCCAATGTTGGTGCTCAGTGTTGTGTTGTCCGTGGTGATGGAGTAGGAACACAAGACTGATCTTCAGCACGCATTCAGAGCTCCACCTTTGAGCCATCTTAACTCCTGAATATAACTATGTACTATGGGGATGTTTTCAGTAAATATGGATATTATACTTTCATTTCATGAGGTCATTTGAGGCATGTTTTTAGCAGAAGCAGCCGGTGGATGTGTTAGTAAGGGGATAAAGAATGGAGGTTTATTCACGGCCGTAGCTCACTGATGTCAACTGTGGCTTGTTTCAGAGTGCGTGTATTTAAAAATAAAATTGCAATAGTAACCGTTTCCATGTTTTGCTGACTTTATTTGAAAAATTAACCCAAGAATAAATATGTTCTAGTCACAGCGAACACTTTTAAAAGCACGGTGACAAGGTCAACGTCAAACGGCCCAAATTCTAGTCTTCACTTCACTACCCAAGATGGACTTCTGTGACACACTGCATTTTGAATGCGGAGATGATAAGTTTGGGTCCTTTGGCCGTCAATTCTCAACCCTCAACCATCAAATGCCCAACAATACAAGAAGACATTCTTCACATCCAAGAAGTACAAACACATTCAGTAACTGCCTGAATTCAGACTCTTTCTGGAATCCCTGGAAGTCACAGAGAAAGACAAGGCCTGAAGAGAGAACAATTCAAGACAAGGCTGAATGGACCAACTAGTTCACAGCAGCAGACACCAACAGAGCGGCAGTAGAGAAACCACAAAGTGGAAGGAGAGATCATTAGAGTATCAGTAATGAGTGTATACGTACATACATACATACTGCATGAGTACATACATACATACATACATGCAGTCATATATTGATACGAAGTATACAAATGAAACATTGGTTCGTAGTTCGTCTGACGTCTGATTTCTATCTCGGCCTGTGTTCCCATTCTGACCCAGTTCTTCTTCTTCTTTGTAAACGGCCGTCAGGCCATCATCCACACAGTGGTGTGTCCCATAGCGCGTCATCCATAATTCATCCCCATCTTACGGAGGTCGCTGTAATCAGAACCCAAGAGATGACCTTACATCATCAAGATAGTCAACAGTCAGGTACAGCACGGTGGTTTAAGGACCAGCAATACTTTACCTCAGTTCCACCAGAGATGTCAAATGTACTTGATACAAGCACCGGGTACTTAGCTTAGGTACAGAACTTAGCGTGTAATTCATTCAAAGTAATTAGCATTCCAGGAATTAATAACACCATATTCCACAGTAACCTAAACCTTTTACAACACCACATATCTTTTTGAGAGGCGTAATTTCCCTGCTAGCCATCAAGGGACCATTAGAGCATCAAAGTATTGTTCGTTTTGATACATGAGAACCATTATGAATTACTTGTAGTGTTTTATCACTGAATAATTTATACGTTTCCCATCCTAAAGTGGACAGTCGTCTATTGAACATTGGTCCAGACGTAAAGATGACATCATCCTGGAGATGATGGATGACATGGTGCGTCAACGCGTCATCTCAAACTTCTTTGAGGAAAGTCTGCGGTCTTTCGAAGAAGCGTTTTGAGAAGCGGGTTCGCCCTCAGCCCCGGAGGGACGGTCACGCTCGTTAAAATGCACTTCCTGGAACACATGCGCATTCACAAGACCTTGTCCTTTAATTATGAAACTTTGCAAATATGAAGAGATTCTGAATTGACCGACTGTTAACCTATTGGTGCTTCCCTGTGGAACGTGAGACCAGTATTTCCCAACCTGGTTGTCTCATCCCCACACCCACACAACATCTCCTTTGAACTAGTCTGATGTTAGTGTTCAAAGCGTAGTGGCCCTGTTCACCTGTAACCAAGTTAACAGGAACTAAGGTCAGAACATAAACTCCTGAAAGTACAAAAGTTACAAATGATGTAACAAGCCCAGAGAAACTCCAATGCAAACAGAGTGATGGCCATTTTCTGGAGGCTTGAAATGAAAGACTCCTAACACCAAATACAAACGAGTACATCTTTGATGTCCTGAGTAAAAGGAAGACATTATTTGTGTTGATTTTAATATATTTATACATGAATGCAGTTGAGCCAGTCCTGTCATCTCAAACAAAAGAGTGCATACTGAAGCAGAACCTAAACATCCCCACAAATTCTACCAAACTCGGAAGGTTACCGTACTACTCTACTGCCCCCTGCTGGCCGTGGATAGCCACTGCCTTTCAGTCCACGGGTCTACGTGTAGTACCCTGATGTTACCCTGATGGTACCCTGGTCGTACCCTAATGGTACCCCTGATGGGCCCCAGATGGTACCCTGGTCCTTGATGGTACCCTGAAGATGTCTACCTTGCTCCTTAAGGTGAGAGATGTCATGTAGGCCACTGTGAATTAGTGCAATGCAAATAAAATTGACTTGACGATCTCATCTGCAATGTATCCTGGTCATGGAGGTAAATTACTTTACTGTAGATATGTGAAACAATGTGCTTAAGTCTGCAGGAAGTGAGCAGACACCATTTTATATCAAAAGTGAAACAATGAGACACATCCGATTTTGTATAAAATAAATATATTTATTTGATGAAAACAGGCGTTGAAAATGGAACAGTTCCCTGAACGATTTACCCTTTAAGACAGCAGAGGAGTGGTCTGATCACTTCCCACAAAACAACTTTGCAAACGCACGCAATGAGGAGATCTTGAAAAGCCGGACAGCCAAAAGCAGAAGCCACCGTTGATCCACTTTTAAGACTTCCCCCACACCCACACCTCTAGGCTCAGGTTTAGATTCTTTGCCCATCGAAAAACAACAAACATCAGTTAGTGTGTCAGAAGGAATGTAAACAAGTCACTAAGGGCTGTGCAAAACAGCCCTCACAATGACCATGAAGAGAACTCAAGGAAGGCACACGTTTGATCTGAGTTTTGAGGCACATGGACAAGGGAATGGAAAGGCCCTTCTAATGAACATAGTGACTGTTCATAGAGGCCATCTAGGGGCCCCTGGTCTCAGACAATTTAGAGGCCCCTGGTCCTCCAGACCCTCTAGGGGCCCCTGGTCCTCAGAGCCTCTAGGGGCCCCTGGGCCCCAGGACCAGGGGCCCCTAGAGGGTCTGGAGGACCAGGGGCCCCTAAGGGTCTGAGGTGAGGACCAGGGGCACCTAAGGGTCAGAGGACCAGGGGCCCCTAAGGGTCCTCAGACCCTCTAGAGGGTCCCTGGTCCTCACCTCAGACCCTTAGGGGCCCCTGGTCCTCCAGACCCTCTAGAGGCCCCTGGTCTCAGACCCTTAGGGGCCCCTGGTCTCAGACCCTTAGGGGCCCCTGGCCTGCGGCCCTCTACTTCCTCCTCTTCTTCTTGGTGGGCCGTGAGCCGTGGGCGTTGCGGTCCTTCCCCGGGACGCTCAACCTCTTTTTGGGACGTAAAACCTTCTCCTCTGGGCCCCCGTCCGGACCGGGCCCCGGGTCTCCAGGGGGCGTGGCTGGCCGGTCCCTCAGGGAGGGGTCGGGGTCAACGCCCAGCAGAGCCGTCAGCTGGAGCCCCTCCCACAGGCTGGGCGCTCCGCCCTAGAGGGGGAGACGCGGCGGTGAGGGGGAGACACCAGCAGAGGCCCCCCGTCACCCCAGCCAGCCGTCCCTCAGGGGGCGGAGGGCTGGGAGGGAGGGGAGGGCTGGAGGGGAGGGGAGGGAGGGGAGGGAGGGCTGGAGGGGAGGTGAGGGTGGGAGGGCTGGAGGGGAGGTGAGGGTGGGAGGGCTGGGGGGGAGGTGAGGGTGGGAGGGCTGGAGGGGAGGTGAGGGTGGGAGGGCTGGAGGGGAGGTGAGGGAGGGAGGGGAGGGAGGGAGGGAGGGAGGGAGGGCTGGAGGGGAGGTGAGGGTGGGAGGGCTGGGGGGGAGGTAAGGGAGGGAGGGGAGGGAGGGAGGGCTGGAGGGGGGGTGAGGGTTACCTCTGTGGGGGAGTGGAGGGGGTGAGGTGGGTGAGGGGGTGAGGGGGTGAGTAGGGTGAGGGTTACCTCTGTGGGGGAGTGGAGGGGGTGTGGGGGTGAGGGGGTGAGGGAATGAGGGTTACCTCTGTGGGTGAGGTGAGGGGGTGAGGGGGGTGGGGGTTACCTCTGTGGGGGGGTGAGGGGGGTGAGGGTTACCTCTGTGGGGGAGGTGGGGGGGTGAGGGGGGTGAGCGGGGTGAGGGTTACCTCTGTGGGGGAGTGGAGGTCCACGGCCAGCTGCAGGTCGGTGATGAGCTCTAAGGCGGTTCTGTACGGAGGCCGCTTCCCGTGACAGAGGCGCTTCTGGAGCCGACCCAGAGCCTGAGGAACACGCTCACACTCAGACCTGTGCACACACTACTGTCTCCTCTCACTACCATAATCGTCAGTAAGTACTTTATCAAGTACAAATCCTATTTGCCTGGTGTTGCAGTTCCCGGATCGTTATAAAAGGAACGGTTTAGTTTCTCTTGGCCGCTGGTCAGATACAGAAGTGTTAGCATACCTCTGTGGGGTTTCCCAGCCGGCAGAGCAGGGACAGCAGCGCGCTTTCACACTTCTGTTGGGAGAGGAGCAACATCAGCCTCATGTACACAACGTGAACCTCACATCTACACAACGTGAGCCTCATGTACACAACCTGAGCCTCATGTACACAACCTGAGCCTCATGTACACAACCTGAGCCTCATGTACACAACATGAACCTCACATCTACACAACGTGAGCCTCATGTACACAACCTGAGCCTCATGTACACAACCTGAGCCTCATGTACACAACCTGAGCCTCATGTCTACACAACCTGAGCCTCATGTACACAACCTGAGCCTCATGTACACAACGTGAGCCTCATGTCTACACAACCTGAGCCTCATGTACACAACCTGAGCCTCATGTCTACACAACCTGAGCCTCATGTACACAACGTGAGCCTCATGTACACAACCTGAGCCTCATGTACACAACGTGAGCCTCATGTACACAACCTGAGCCTCATGTACACAACGTGAGCCTCATGTCTACACAACGTGAGCCTCATGTACACAACCTGAGCCTCATGTCTACACAACGTGAGCCTCATGTACACAACATGACCCTCATGTGTACACACACTAGCAGAGCCAGTGTGTGGTTCTAGGACCAGAGTGTGTGTGTGGTTCTAGGACCAGAGTGTGTGTGTGGTTCTAGGACCAGAGTGTGTGGTTCTAGGACCAGAGTGTGTGTGTGGTTCTAGGACCAGAGTGTGTGTGTGGTTCTAGGACCAGAGTGTGTGGTTCTAGGACCAGAGTGTGTGTGTGGTTCTAGGACCAGAGTGTGTGTGTGGTTCTAGGACCAGAGTGTGTGTGTGGTTCTAGGACCAGAGCCAGTGTGTGGTTCTAGGACCAGAGTGTGTGGTTCTAGGACCAGAGTGTGTGTGTGGTTCTAGGACCAGAGTGTGTGTGTGGTTCTAGGACCAGAGTGTGTGTGTGGTTCTAGGACCAGAGTGTGTGTGTGGTTCTAGGACCAGAGCCAGTGTGTGGTTCTAGGACCAGAGCCAGTGTGTGGTTCTATGTTCCGGTATCGTGTGCGGTGCTTCATACCCGCTGGTCCAGCAGGCTGAGGCAGGGCGCGTAGGTCCTCTCTGAGATGTAGGGGTCTCTGGGGTCCGACAGGTCCTGGCACACCGAGCAAACCCAATCCGGTCTACAATCAGAACCAGCAGAACCGGTGAGATGGGGAACGTGGACTACACCATTTGGAATCAAACAAACCAATTCAAAAACGACTAAAACATGGGATTGAGACCAGACCATGGTGGACCTAGGATCAGAGACCAGACCATGGTGGACCTAGGATCAGAGACCAGACCATGGTGGACCTAGGATCAGAGACCAGACCATGGTGGACCTAGGATCAGAGACCAGACCATGGTGGACCTAGGATCAGAGACCAGACCATGGTGGACCTAGGATCAGAGACCAGACCATGGTGGACCTAGGATCAGAGACCAGACCATGGTGGACCTAGGATCAGAGACCAGACCATGGTGGACCTAGGATCAGAGACCAGACCATGGTGGACCTAGGATCAGAGACCAGACCATGGTGGACCTAGGATCAGAGACCAGACCATGGTGGCCCTAGGATCAGAGACCAGACCATGGTGGACCTAGGCTCAGAGACCAGACCATGGTGGACCTAGGCTCAGAGACCAGACCATGGTGGACCTAGGATCAGAGGAGCAGACCACCATTGGTGGTCTCACTCCCTTCGTCCCATACATGCAGGTGCATTCAGGTTCACCCTCAAATAATTTGGATGATGCCGCCCACTCAACCGACCACCCCCCCAGTACGGTGAAGTGGGGACCGGCTCATGACCCACATTTTAATTGGGTCGCCAAATAAATAAAATATCAAAAAAAAAAAAAATGTAATGTTAACGTTGTTCGAATTGATTGAATGATTGAATGTGTGATAACAATAGCTACCCTAAAATAAAAATAAAAATAATAATAATATATAATAAATATAATATATAATAAATAAATAAAAAATAAAAATGGAACCAGACGGCTCTGGACGGCTCCAGACGGCTCTGGATGGCGGCGGGCCCCTCTGACGGGGACACAAGACCTCCAGGCAGACAGAGGGCGCTCTCACCTGGGCTGGACCCCGGGGGGGACGTGGCAGGCGCTGTGGAAGCTGCGCTCGCACCGGCTACAGGCGGCGTCGCAGGACGGGCCCCGGCAGCACGCGCAGGGGACTGCCTGGGGAGGGGCCCCGGGCCCCGACAGAGGCTCGAGGCCCTCAGGAGCCTGGGGGCCCTCAGGGGACGGGGGCCCCGACAGAGGCTCCAGGCCCTCAGGGGACGGGGGCCCCGACGGAGGCTGGAAGCCCTCAGGGGACGGGGGCCCCGACAGAGGCTCGAGGCCCTCAGGAGACTGGAGGTCCTCGGGGGACGGGGGCCCCGACAGAGGCTGGAGGTAGGCGTCGGGCTCCTCGTCGTGGGACTGAAACGCAGAAGGAACTCGGTTAGATTGCTTGGTACCTTGGGCTGTCTGTGGGTCGTACCATACTGGGCCACAAAGGGGGGCTAGTGGGTCGTACCATACTGGGCCACAAAGGGGGGCTAGTGGGTCGTACCATAATGGGCCACAAAGGGGGGCTAGTGGGTCGTACCATACTGGGCCACAAAGGGGGGCTAGTGGGTCGTACCATACTGGGCCACAAAGGGGGGCTAGTGGGTCGTACCATACTGGGCCACAGAGGGGGGCTAGTGGGGGACGGATCAGAACGTGGACAGATCAGAACGTCTCCTACCGGGTCGTCCTCCATCAGCTCCTCCAGGTACATCTCCTCCGGCGTGTCTGCGACGTGGAGCAGGTAGCGGGGCGGCGGGCGGCCCGGAGCGCCCGAGGACAGCGGCAGACGGTACAGAGACACCACCGGCGACAGACTGCAGGGGCTCCCCGCCGCCAACGCCCGACCGCAGACCTCCACCTTGATGGCCCTGCTCCGCTCCTCCCTCCGCTCCTCCCTCCGCTCCTCCCTCCGCTCCTCCCTCGGTTCCTCCCTCGGCTCCTCCCTTGGCTCCTCCCTCGGTTCCTCCCTCGGTTCCTCCCTCGGCTCCTCCCTCGGTTCCTCCCTCGGCTCCTCCCTCGGCTCCTCCCTCGGTTCCTCCCTCGGTTCCTCCCTCGGCTCCTCCCTCGGCTCCTCCCTCGCCTCCTCCCCGAGCGGCTGTGGAGCGTCCAGGAGCTCCGCCTCTGGAGACTCAGGCCTGGCCTCCGGTGAAGCCCCCGCCGCCGGCGTGCAGCCTGCTCCACGATGCGGGCCGCGGGGCTCCGGGGCCGCGTCCTCGCTCAGCGGGGAGGAGGCGGGTGAGGCGGCCGAGGCGGGGGTCGTTCCCTGAGTACCCGGCGTTCCCACGCCCGAGTACGTCGGCGGTTTTCTTCGGTCCTTGGTGTCCGAGGGCTCCCCTCCGTCCTTGCGGGGGGACGACGCCCGCTCGGGAACACTGGAGGAGATGTCCTCGGGGGGCTCCGACACGGTGGAGCTGGGCTCGTTCTCCTGGACGTCGGGAGCCTGCAGACGCTCCTCTGGCCCCTGGCTGGACGAGACCTCGCAGGCCGAGTCGGCCAGGGCCTTCACCGTCCCGGTGGTGGTCGGTGGCGGCGGCGGCGGCGGCGGCGGCGGCGGCGGCGGGGCCTGTGGAGAGGGCGGGCCGGGCTCACTGCACTCCGGGTCAGAGGGTAAGGCGTCGAAACATTCCAAGATGATCTGGTACAGAATGGGGTTCTGCTCCTTGACCTGGTTCGCCCGGAAGGAGGCGGCGGTGTCGGCGGGGCTCGGCCGCGGTGACGGGGCGGGGGGCGGCGGACTGGGGCCCTTGGTGACTGACGGCTGGATCTGGTTCTGAGTCAACTGTTGCTTTGACGGAGGCGGGGGCGGCGGACTGGGGCCCTTAGTACCGCGTAGTTCCGCTACGTCACGGTTTCGGCTTCTTCTTACTTCCGACCGAGGGCGGATGCAGCGGAAACCGTCAGAGGGAAGAGGTAATGCCTTTGGCGACGACGGCGACGACGGCGCTTCACTCGGAGCGACTCGTGGACGGACAGAGCTGTCCGTAGAAGAAGCCTTCGGCCGCTGACCCGGGGGCGGGGGCGGCGCCGGCTGCTCTCCGTTTTCAGACTTTTGGTCCAGCACCAACGTGGGCGTGCGGGACACAATGGGCGCCCCCAACATGATAAACTCCTGGTTCAGCACGCCCACCGCGCCGCCCGTCATGTCCTTAAAGAGGCTGCTGGAGGTTATTATGGGGTAGAAGTTGGTGCCGATGGGGAGGACACAGCGGGCGGCGGGATTGGGGACGAGGTTGGCCACAGACGTCGGTGTGCGTTCCGCGGAAGGCTTCGGAGGCAGAGGCTGGGCCTTTGGTGTCACCGAGGACCTGTCAGAGTTCACTCCTGAGTGACCGGGCTGGGCCTGGCTGTACCGCGGCTGGTGGCCTGTGGGGAGCCACCATTGGGTGGTGGTGGCGGCTTGACCTATTTGCGATTGGCTTTGATGATGGCCTGACCCGGAATAATAATTGCTGGCGCTCTGAAGGCTCGATCCAACAATGCTGGTCTGCTGTTGGCTGGTCTGCTGTTGGCTTGTCTGCTGTTGGCCGGTCTGCTGTTGGCTGGTCTGCTGTTGGCCGGTCTGCTGTTGGCTGGTCTGCTGTTGGTTGGTCTGCTGTTGGCTGGTCTGCTGTTGGTTGGTCTGCTGTTGGCTGGTCTGCTGTTGGCTGGTCTGCTGTTGGCTGGTCTGCTGATGGCCGGTCTGCTCCCATGAGGACTGTGTGGTGGGGGCAGCATATCTAACATTTGATTGGCCAGGGAAAATGGCAGGCAGATCTGAAGACCTGGCAGGTCCCAGAACTGAGGCGTGACTGACTGAACGTTGGGGCGGAGCCGGGCGCGGGGGGGGTCTGGTTTGGGGGAGGGCCGTGTGGGGCCGAGGAGGGGGATAGAAGGAGGTTGTTGCGGTCGAAGCGCCCAGGGTGGGCCAGGGGCCAGCGGTCAGACCCACGGCGTCCGGTGGCTTTGGAGAATTGCGGGAAAGCCATTCTTGAGGGTCGATTTTCTTGCACGCGAAAGGAACCTGAGACACTCGAAGCACACCTGGCAAAAGAACAAGCAACACATAAACACGTGAGATACTGCAGCTCCAGCAGACATCAGGGTCTGCGGCTCCAGCAGACATCAGGGTCTGCAGCCAGTCCTTGGCAGCATCTTCTCTTGGGGAAGACGAAGGAACATAAAACCTAGATGGATCTTCTGGATCTTTTGTACCCGACTCTTAAGACTATTCTAGTCCCAGTATGTCCTAACCTAAGCCAGATGTTAACGTTTTTCATGTACACCCAAGTGCAGAGCAGCTTTTGGTCCCAGGACCCACATCTTTCCCACCGTCAGTACCGTGTCAAAAAGTGAGACAGACAACGAACACGTATGTTTGATGTGTATAACATACTGGTAACGTACTGATTATCTGTTTGATCGTTACATACTGAGAGAGCGGGTGGGTATGAGGAGGATTCTGGTTCCAAGAACACGTGTTGACCTGCACCGTGTCATTCTTCTACTGCAGCCGTGTCCTCCACCACATGACACAGGCAACACCTCTCTCTCTCTCATTATGACGCCAGGGTACCACAACAACAACAACGCCTGAACCTCTGACCTTCCCCTGACAGGGATTGTACTCACCAAGGGAGAGGATGGACTTGATGGCGGCGTGGTCGATGGTGAGGGTGGGCTTGGTCATGGTCTTAGGGGGACCGACTTCCTGGCTCAGAATCCACTCTGACCAAGCGTTCATCTGGAAGGATGAGCAGAGCGTGTTCATCTCATGATGTGCAGAGCGTGTTCGGCTCATGTTATACAGGCCAGGAGAGCATGTTCTGCTCATGATATACAGGGCAGGAGAGCGTGTTCTGCTGATGATATACAGGCCAGGAGACTGGGGGCTGCACTTTAAACCAGCCCAAGGTGAATCCAAAAGGTCAGGCAGAGGACTAAATAGTATAACAGTAAACAATATACTGTATACATACACTACTGTTCAAAAAGGTTGAGGTCACCCAGACAATTTCATGTTTTCCATGAAAACTCTTTATGCAACAGCTTTCAGCTGTGCCAACATAATTGCCTGAGGGTTTTCTCATCATCAATTCGCCTTTTAACACGATGAGCTGAACAATGTACCATTAGAGCACAGGAGCGATGGTCGCTGGGAATGGGCCCACGAACACCTATGTAGATATTCCATTAAAAAGCAGCCTTTTCCAGCTAGAATCGTCATTTACCACATGAACAATGTCTAGACTGTATTTCTGATCAATTGAATGTCATCTTCATTGGAAAAAAAGCAGTGCTTTTCTTTAAAAAAATAAGGACATTCCAACTGACCCCAACCTTTGGAGCGGTAGAGTATCTAGCGTATGTTTCATTGTGTGCGCATTGTGTGCGTTTCATTGTGTGCGCTACCTCCGTTTTGCGGGCCAGCAGGGTCTTGATGTCCGCCGCGTCGTCCTCCAGCTTTTTGATCCGTACGGTGTAGTCCTCCACCTTCTCCAGCAGGTCCTTCATCGTGGTCTTCAGGACCTCCTCCTCAGAGGTATAAAGGGCCTGGAAACAGACGCAACGTGGCTGCTGTAACATCGGGTCTCTCCCTGGCAGGGTTAAGGAGGTGTCATCTTATCCAACCGAGACGCTTCGCTTACCGACACTTGAGCGTAGTGATGGGATAGTCTCTCTTTGAAATGGAGGCAGAAGCTTTGTACGAGCCTTTGAAAGGAGACCTTCATTTCCTCTTTGCTGTATTGTATCTCCTTCAACCTGTAGGTGGAGAAATCTTCAGTTCAAAACCTTCCCAGCGACACCACACACACACACCACACAATTCAACCATTTCAACCCCGGATCAATACACATGTGTATTGATTGAGGATGCACCCATTTGTCCTATACTGTAGTTTGCTCTTGTATTGTAGGACTTTAAGGGCCTTGTCAGCAATCATATCAATTGTAAACATAAATATCTTGTTCGACATTTACATTTAGGGAACTTAGCAGACACTTTTATCGCTATCATTCACACATCAACACCCCGACGGCGGAGTCAACCACGCAGGGCGACAGCCATCTCCCCAGGAGCAGTCACACCTCGACACTCCGCTAGGAGGAACTGGGGATCGATCTAGCAACCTTCTGGTTCCCAGCCAACCCGCTCTACCTAACCCCTGCCGAAAACGCCTCTCCAATAGGGATTCAACCACGTGTGTTTAACAGCATTCCAGCCTGTGATCCGCTGCAGTGTCCCCCGTCCACAGAGATCGGGTCTCACCTGGAGCTCATCAGCATGATGCTCTGCATGGCCTTGTCCGTGTGCTTGTCTACGGGTATCAACAGACCGTACATCTGCTTCCTGATGCTCTGGTACGCCTCGTGGACAAACTGGAAGCTGGAGGGGGCGTGTGGGGGAGGAGGAAGCAAAGGGTCAGACCTCAAGAGACACCGCCTGCACCGCACGCTCTTCATGCTGTATGCCGTTAGTGAATCGGTACGCACTCGTGGGTGCGGTGGTCCATGAGCTGGCAGTCGCGACAGGTGCGGACGTCACAGGTGAAGCAGTAGAGCTGGAGAACCTCCTTGTGGTGGAGGGGACAGTAGGTGGACCTGGCTGTCGAGTCCGACCTGGGGAAGTCCGCTGTGAGGACAAACAGCGCTCTTAAACCAGGACCAGTTTCAACCTGGCCTACAGTCTTTAGTCTTAACATGCAAACATGTTGAGTGACCCAGTTGAGGCTGTCAATCAACAATGAAATCATACACCACAGACCTCTGAAGAATAAGTCCCGCCTCTGAGGCTGCCGGTTCCCTCGGTCAAATGTCTATGGGGATTAACGTGGGGTTTTTGAATGATCGTACATAAACTCTGTAGGTGGCGAAGAAGTAAAAGCGACATTTGAGAGAGACATTTGACCGAGGGAACCGGCAGCCTCAGAGGCGGGACTTAATCTTCAGAGGTCCATGTGAGTGACCAAACTGATTCCACATGGTGAAGAACAGGAAGAACTCTGAGTGCAGTGCAGTGCAGCTTTAGGAACTGGAACACAGGGACCACACGGTACTTGTGATAGTACATAGTGGTTGACAAGGGTAAAACAATGGTCATGTAAAATGATGCGGGACACAGTTGAGGTTTGCCACGCATGCTTTAGCAGCCGGATGCTATTGAAGGTCAATGCGGCCGTGCGAGCGGGACTGACCTGGGCGCTGGTTCAGGATGTGGTGGGAGCGCGTCATCTTCACCCTCTTGTGGGCCTCCACGCAGACCTGGCACAGGGCCTCCCCACAGTCCACACACCAGGCTGTGGCTGCCGCCCCCCCGCCACAGCTGGTACACTACAGAGGCACCAGGAGACAACAGTACATATAACGTCAGCAGCAATCATTCACCACCATGCAAGCAGACTCCAGCTTAAGAATTGTAGAAGGTTGGTGTATTCTAGTGTCTCTCTGTGTTCAAGTTTCTTATGCCGCTTTTCCACCGCCAGTACCAGCTCGACTCGACATGCCTTTTTTGCGTTTCCATTGGCAAAAAAAGTACCTGGTACCTAGTACCGGGTACTTTTTTTTAGTACTACCTCCGTCGAGGTTCCAAGCGAGCAGAGTAGGTACTTTTGTGTGACGTAAACAGGCTGCTGGTAACTGATTGGCCAGTGGCTGTAAATGGGAATAATCACTCAAAGTTAAGTTGTGTCCGGCGTGGTTGGAGTCCACGAACCCGCTCTCGAGGGGGACACTGATCAGCGTTTCGCCGTGTATGTCGCTCCTTTGCTGGGGCTAGAGTTAGGCTGCTCGTGGTTGTGTGTGTCGGGCGTGGTTGTGTGTCCCCGGCGTGGCTGGAGTCCACGGACCGGCTCCGGAGGATCAGCGTTTCGCTGTTTCGTTTTAGTGTCGTTCCTTTCCTAGGGCTCGAGTTTCGCCTCCATCAACGTTACCGTATGACAACAATAGACGCGCAGTCATTGCGCTTTTTATTTTATTTTATGTCCCATCATAACCTTTCCCGGGAATCAGGAAATAGTCTTGATCAGATTCAGATTTCCCGGGAATCGCGTCTCCCGTGATTAAAACCTAACCTATTAAAACCTAACGACCCGCCCATGGTGGAGAGGTTCTTTTCTACGACCCGCCCACATTGAAGAAGTACTTTTTTAGATGGAAACGCGCCTGGAACCGAGTCGAGTCAAGGCGAGTTGAGTCGAGTCGAGCTGATACTGTCGGTGGAAAAGTGGCATTAGTGTTTGTTATGGTGTGTTCCAGATGCCTCGTACACCGTCCGCACGAGTTGCGGCATTTCACCGAGGCACGACCCCCTTTTGGCCGTAATATCTCGGGAGTCTGAGAGTCCACCGAGTTCAGTAAGGTTGACCGTACGACTCGGCAAACAGACATGGCTGCGCCCATAATGAGATGTATTTTCTTTGTATTTGTACGACGTTGGTCATTTTAAATGTTGATTTTAAATGCTCTTAAACACTTGATTACATTGCTGCATTAATCCGGAGACCAATTTATGCATTGCACGGTCTCTGCTACAGACAGAACCCCAATGACTGGAGGAACCCCCTAAACATCGGTGTAGAACTAGGCCTACTTTAGGTGCTCCATGGACCATCTTGGTTTATTTTTATTTGTTGAATCTTCGGTAAACCTTACTTAATTGAATTCTCTTCTTTGTGCTTAAAAGGCGATTTTTAACCCCGTTATCGTTTTCCTGAGGGTCCATGTTGAGGGAAGTAAAAACACAGACGAAAATTGATTCGACGTAGCCAGAGATCTACACTAGCCGATAGCAGAACGGATGCGCTCCCAGCCACTAGCCACAGTGGCTGTGCATCCGCGCGCATCCTTTCTGCTATCAGCTAGTAAGGGCTTTCTGGATATGTCAACGGGGTAATCTGAGGTGATTGACTCCATGCAAAAACACAACGTTTATACTGTTTCGCCACGCTATTTGAGTTAAACAAGCACGGTGGTGTCTCGTAAGGAACAAACTTGTGTTACATAGATCTTGGAATGGTTTTCTGAATGTGTTTAGAGGCCCAAAAAGCGGATAAAGAGCTTGCCCCCATAGGTTAGCGTTTTAGCTATTCCGTAGTGCCGGCAGCCAGTGCAGATCTCTGGCTACGTCAAATCAATTTGTCTGTTTTTTTACTTCCCTCAACATGACCCTCAGGAAAACGATAATGGGGTTAAAAATTTGGGTTCTCCTAAAGAACTGTGCATGTTAGATATCTGACGACAACAGACACATCTGAAGAGCTTCAGATGGGTTTATTCCTTATTGGTTGGAGGATTTGGATCCGCTATAGCAGTGTTTATGATGGCCTGTCGGTGGACATCTTCAGATGGGTCAGATCTTCAACACGCCCGGTTCCCATCGTAAAATATCCACTCCCAAGTGGCCCAGCCTGGTCAACCACTACGCTACCCAACTTTGTGCCCCTCCACTCCTGGCCCCCACGGGTAGAATGGGTACAGACCATGGGTACAGACCATTGGTACTACCAACCATGGGTACTACCAACCATGGGTACAGACCATGGGTACTACCAACCATGGGTACAGGCCATGGGTACAGACCATTGGTACAGACCATTGGTACTACCGACCATGGGTACAGACCATTGGTACAGACCATTGGTACTACCGACCATGGGTACAGACCATAGGTACAGACCATGGGTACTACCAACCATGGGTACAGACCATGGGTACAGGCCATGGGTACAGACCACGGGTACTGACCATGGGTACTGACCATGGGTACTGACCATTGGTCAGAGCATTAACCAATCACATCGGTGTATCTGATTTAGGCGGGCCAAAAAGCATTGCTGTTTTACTGACCGGATACGGCAAGAGTATTTTCTATTGGTAAGCTCCGCTGGTCTGGATACGTCACCCCTTGTATTCTTCTGATTGGTCGTAGTGTTATACAATTGTGTGCAGTGCTATTTTCAAATGCATGCTTGGTGGCGCCCCTCGAGTTGGGCCATTTTCATTACTCATTGCCAGACCCTACAGCTTTCTAGATGTGGGTCTGGATTTACAGGCTAACAAAACCCCTGAAGCTGCAGAACACACAACCTTATCGGTAGCTGAAAAGAGTCAAAAGATTGATTGATTGACATGACAGGAGAGACCAAGGGACATGTCTGTGAAGGCTGCAAGACCAAACAGCAAGAGAGGAGGAATGAAAGGAATCTACACAACAAATGAGTCAGTAGAGCAGCATGGTGTCAGTGTCAGACTTCATGGCTACACTGGCAATGCAAATGCAAACTATCTTATCACCTTTGAACAAAGAGATCATAGCTGCTTTCACATATGGACGTACAACCGTCTATTCTCCCGCTATTCTCCCGACGGGCCGTATATGTGAATGACATATCCTGACATTGGACCTCCTGAAAAAGGACTACCCCTAAGGTAGTATTTTAGCAGGCGGAAATGTTAATTACGTGAATTATGTGAATGAGCAGTAGAATGTCGGCATTTCACACCAGTTGAGTGGGCGTGTTGATGACGCTTGTGTCTACGTTTGTATGTTATTGAGTGGCACCCGCACCCTAAACGATAATCAGCCTTCTATGAGCAGTGGAATGTCGGCATTTCACACCAGTTGAGTGGGCGTGTTGATGGCGCTTGGGTCTACGTTTGTATGTCATTGAGTGGCACCCGCACCCTAAACGATAATCAGCCTGTTGCCTTTTGTTTGCTGAATGGTTTAAAACATATTTAAATGTGGCACGGCTTTTCAGAGTCATTCGTGGTGAACGCTAAATGATAGGTCTCATAACCCTCAAAGTACACATCATACAATAAATTACAATACATGAATTCACCGCTGCATGCGTATATAGAAAATGTTTTCTTTATTATTATCTTATACCTTTCCTGCTGTCGGCTCCCAGACCGTAGTCGAGGAGCACAGGGGAGACGTTCCCTCCAGCTCCGATGTTCTCTCGGTGGTGCTTATAGGTCGGAACATGGTCGGAATGAAGCGGCCACCGATTCTTGACAGGCTGGGTACTTTATTCTTAGTTTTGCTAACTTTACAGTACACGTTTGCACAGACACAACTGTGACACACATGCGCTAACTCTCATAACAATTATTATGGACAACAGTTAGCTGAAAATTATAGGGTCCCGTCCTTCCACTCCCTGTTTTCTCAGTTAAACACAGAAATCAACTACATTTGTCCCTGTTAGATGAAAATAAGTGAAATTAAGCCATCCTCCGGTAACGCAGTCGTTCGTGACGCCGTTCTTGTTCGTCGTTTCTTCTATTTGTCTCTAACTCATGCTCCAATCTTTCATCGATCGATGCAGATGTTGTGGGTGCAACAGAATATATGACGCATCGCTGCAGCAACATTTAAGATGATCGCGATGAGTTCTGCCCGTTCTGCCTCCGCGCTGTCTGCGGTCAAACCAAAACAAACCGAGACCCTACGTCATATACCACCCCTTGCAAGCCCGCCCCCCCTAAACCAGCCGGAGATTCTACTGATGACCCTCACGGTCGAACCTCCTGATCCACAAATGCGGAGAAATGACGGAGGACATATGTGAAAACGGCTTCTGATAGTGATAATAGTGATCATAGTGATGATGGTGATACTAGTCATCATAGTGATGATGGTGATAATAGTGATAATAATGATGATGGTGATAATAGTGATTATGGGAGAAGAGTACTCTTACATTTAATGATAATATGTAATTTATTATCTTGCCTATACGCTATATGAATCTAATAAGTGTGGAGAAGCATTGACTAAACACTACAGTACCTCTCTCCCCCAAGCACAGCTGCAGGAGGCCACCATTATGGCTGCCGAGGTGAACGAGTACAGTGGCCTAAGTAGCGACCCCCCCGAGACTGACATGTTTAATGTATGGAGGTAGCGTGTTCTAAATATGGTGATGGCCCGGTTGCGGGCCCAGAGGATGGAATGGGAGAGAGTGAGTTAGGGGTACAGTATATCTCCATATAAGGAGAAGGAATGGGACGATGAGAAGATGCTGTATGGATAACGGAAGGGCAGAAAGAAGCATATGGGCAGAGATTTGGGAGTGGGTGTGGTAGATAAAACCGCATTTAACACTTTAACAAAATAAGAGAGTTCGAGAAGACCGAAGCACGAAAGATAAAGACTTTATTATTACTCGTGATGCGAGTAAGAACATAGCCGCGTGGGTTTGACAAAGAACTGAAGAGCCACTGCCATCATCACCTCCTCCCATGTGCTCTTCCCTTACATGGAGATGTACTGTACGTCTTGGCCCGCAACCGGGGCCTCCACCATATTTGGAACACGCTAGCTCCATACATTAAACATGTCAGTCTCACAGTCAGTCCCACTGTACTCGTTCACCTCGGCAGCCATAACGGTGGAATCCTGCAGGTGTGTGTGCTTGGGGGAGAGAGGTACTGTTCACTCAATGTTTCTCCACACTGGGTTAGGTGAGATGGGTTAGGGTTAGGGTTAGGGTTACATTAGAGCCATGTAACGTATATATATATAGAGATATAAAAGTAATTAGTAAACCACGCATATATGCTGATGTACCTCTTGTACTCTTGGCCTCTTATGAACTCATCACACCTCCCTGGTAATCCCCTAGAGGCCCTCAACTCCCATTCCAGCTAATCCCCTAACAGCCCATAGACTTTATACTGTACATCCTGTCTCCTGGAATCAACCTTACTTGACAATGTATACATATTATCATTAAATGTAAGAGTACATTTCTCTATTAGTGGCTCCTCGGTTCTTGGTCAAACCAACTCAGCCTTGTTCTTACTTGTTCAAGTGATAATAAAGTCTTCATCTTTCATACTTCCCGAACTCTCTTATTTTGGTTGAGTGTTAAATGCGGTTTATCCACCACAATATCGGTATCAGCAGATAGCCAAAGCTGCGGTATCGATATCGGAAGTGAGAAAGGGGTGTGTCAGGACATCCCTAGTGGTTGGTGATAATAGTGTTTTAGTGATCATAGTGATAATAGTGATCATAGTGGTGATGGTGAGGCTAGTGATCATAGTGATGATGGTGATACTAGTGCTCAAGGTGTGTTCACACCGCACTTCGCCCCGCGACACGTTTCAATGTTAAGTGAACGTGGAGACGCGAATCGGGCGAATTTTTTTTTCGCCTATTCGCGCGCGCCGCGAATAATTCGGCTGAAGTTGAAATATTTCAACTTCTTCGCGGCATTCGCGTTGAAACAGCCAATCAGCGTTCACTCCCTGTGGGTAACGTGGGTGAAGGAACGTAAAACAGCCAATCAGCGTTCACTCCCTGGGTGACGTCACGTAACAGCCAATCAGTTCACTCCCTGGGTGAAGTAACGTAAAACAGCCAATCACCGTTCAACCGTTCAGTGAACCGCAGCTTGGAGGAGAAAGTGATTGTTGCCGTTTGCGACTCCCGCTCTATATCTACATATAATATATAAATATCTATATCATATACGATATATATAATATCACGGCACAAAGCGGTGTGCGCCTCCGGATTATATTATTAACCCATAAACGACGGGCTCTCCCTCTTCCACAACAGGTACAGACACACATCTCGGCCATGGTTGATGAGAATGAATTGGCATGAATGACCGTTGCCAGGCAAAAAAAAATAGGCGCGAATAGGCCTATTCGCGCGAATAGGCGAAATGGGACAAAGTGCGGTGTGAACACACAGTCATAGTGATGATGGCGATAATAGTGAACATAGTGATACATCATGATGAAACGGAGGGTCGAGCCCACAACACGTTTTAAACCGAAGCAGAATGTATCCAGTATCATGGATCATATGTGTTTATCTCAGACAGTGAATATTTTAATTTTAATTTTATTATATATATAATATTATTTGTATTTATATATTAAACCAGACGAACAACAGAGACAAGTTCACCAAGCATTGACCAGCTCTGGTCCCGACCTTTAACACAGCGGACCTTTAAACTACAACCCGAACTACAGCCCGAACTACAGCCCGAACTACGACCCGAACTCCCGCAGCGCTCCACTCACTGAACGTGTTGTTTAAACTCACCGCGGTCAGCATGACCCAGATGGTTCTTCTCCTACTCCCAGATGGTTCTTCTCCCACTCCCGGGTGGTTCTTAAATTCTTCTCCTACTCAGAGATGGTTCTTCTCCTACTCCCGGGTGGTTCTTGACTTCTTCTCCTACTCCGAAACGGTTCTTCACTTCTTCACCTACTCGGAGAAACGGAGCGCTGAGCCCCCAAACAGGCACTGCAGGCTCGGCGCGTCGAGGTCCACCCCTCGTCCCACGTGGACCCGCCCCTTAACGTCAACCAATCACAGCGTCCTATTCGTCCTATGTCATCAGCCAAGCATGTCCAAGGAGATTATTTATCTACCATGCGGTTGTTCTGTGGGTTACCTTGTTTACCTGCTTAGAACGTATAGGACCCGCCCCTTAACGTCAACCAATCACAGCGTCCTATTCGTCCTATGTCATCAGCCAAGCATGTCCAAGGAGATGATTTATCTACCATGCGGTTGTTCTGTGGGTTACCTCGTTTACCTGCTTAGAAATTGCTTCTTGTATTTTGGACTACGATCAACCGTGGCTGGTACCACTATCACGTTACATTTTTTGTTTTAACTTATTTTATTATTATTTTTATATCTATTTACTTTATATTGTATTGTTGATGCTGTGTGTGTGTGTGTGTGTGTGTGTGTGTGTGTGTGTGTGTGTGTGTGTGTGTGTGTGTGTGTGTGTGTTGAGGTACCAAGCATAATCATTTTACTCTTGTGTAGCCTACTTGTACAATAAGAATGTAATAAAAGCAATTCTGATTCTGATTCTAAGAATATCTTAACTCCACCGACAGTGATATATTGTTGTTTCTCTTTCTTCTGACAAGTCTAAGTCGCTTTGGATAAAAGCATTTGCTAAATGCTAAACCCTAAATGTAAACGTGAATGTATAGGGAGTTGTGATTGGTCAGTGCATGTAGAAGGAATCCACAGATTTTGGGAACATAACAAGCCTGATTCAGGTGGAAGTTCTTTACAAACCAACTCAGGTTTTGTTGTTACTTGTTTACAAGTGATAATAAAGTCTTTATCTGTCAAACTTCAGCTTTCTTGACCTCTCTTAGTTTGTTCAGGTGTGGTTGTTTCAGCACGACACTAGACGAGACAATAGACTCACACACAGGCACGTGGCGCACACTGTGACAAGAATACACGCTGACACATCTGTGTATTATACAGTAAGAATAACACATCTGTGTATTATACAGTAAGAATAAAACATCGCTGACACATCTGTGTATTAAACAGTAAGAATAACACATCTGTGTATTATACAGTAAGAATAACACATCTGTGTATTATACAGTAAGAATAAAACATCTGTGTATTATACAGTAAGAATAACACATCGCTGACACACCTGTGTATTATACAGTAAGAATAACACATCTGTGTATTATACAGTAAGAATAAAACATCGCTGACACATCTGTGTATTATACAGTAAGAATAACACATCTGTGTATTATACAGTAAGAATAAAACATCGCTGACACATCTGTGTATTAAACAGTAAGAATAACACATCTGTGTATTATACAGTAAGAATAACACATCTGTGTATTATACAGTAAGAATAAAACATCTGTGTATTATACAGTAAGAATAACACATCGCTGACACACCTGTGTATTATACAGTAAGAATAACACATCTGTGTATTATACAGTAAGAATAAAACATCGCTGACACATCTGTGTATTATACAGTAAGAATAACACATCTGTGTATTATACAGTAAGAATAAAACATCGCTGACACATCTGTGTATTATACAGTAAGAATAACACATCTGTGTATTATACAGTAAGAATAACACATCTGTGTATTATACAGTAAGAATAAAACATCTGTGTATTATACAGTAAGAATAACACATCGCTGACACACCTGTGTATTATACAGTAAGAATAACACATCTGTGTATTATACAGTAAGAATAAAACATCGCTGACACATCTGTGTATTATACAGTAAGAATAACACATCTGTGTATTATACAGTAAGAATAAAACATCGCTGACACATCTGTGTATTATACAGTAAGAATAACACATCTATGTATTATACAGTAAGAATAACACATCTGTGTATTATACAGTAAGAATAACACATCGCTGACACATCTGTGTATTTTACAGTAAGAATAAAACATCGCTGACACATCTGTGTATTATACAGTAAGAATAACACATCTATGTATTATACAGTAAGAATAACACATCTATGTATTATACAGTAAGAATAACACATCTGTGTATTATACAGTAAGAATAACACATCTATGTATTATACAGTAAGAATAACACATCTATGTATTATACAGTAAGAATAACACATCTGTGTATTATACAGTAAGAATAACACATGCTCCTCTGAACAAAGGACACTGGGCGGGGATGTTGAAAATCTGGTTTGTATAAAGTTTTGCATATCAACAGGGTGACGGGCCAACACGCCTCCATCCTGCAGACTGTTAAAGTTTTGCATAATGATGATGATGATGGCCTGGTGCTTTAAGCGGCCATCAGAGATGTCCCTGAGCACTTGATTATGTCTATGGTTTAACCAGACATAATAAAGATTAGACGCCGCGTCGACCGCTAACTGCCGACTGGCGCTGCCGAGCCGCGGGGGCCGCCACCTTGGACCGGTCGACCGCTCCACTCAGTGTGATCTGTTTCGCAGCTGCCTGCAATGGACTGTCAGTGCATTTGATTAACGAAACCTCACTGAATACCAGACTGATTGATTCCACGCGGGTTCCTTTGCTGCAAAGGTCATACATGTAGCACATGATACAGGACACACGGCTCGGCTTGTTTTAAAATTCATAGTGGGCTTAACAGTAGTAGAATATTAACTAGTAGAATATTCTGATATATGATATAAATCAAAACTGGGAACATAATCCCCGAAAAAGGAGGAAATTTCCAGTTTGACGAGCAATCTGATTGAAACACCTAATGTTGTGTCTTCAAAAACAACGGGGACAGGTAGTTTCTTCTGTATTTAGCCAGGGCCAGGCAACCAAAAACGGGGACGTCTGGTCACCCTATGATATGTGATGTAGGCTATGAGGTATTTTGCAAATCACACACTATAAATATGAATGTGAATATGAATATATCGAATATATCTTTAATTGTCATTGCACAGGTACAACGAAATTCTGGTAGAAACTCTCACATCAGTGCTCTTAAAGTACAAAAGACATAAATATGATAGAGAAGCAGATACAGGGGCAGTAAATTCAGCTATTTTAATAAGTTGAAGAAACAATTAATATAACTATATATAAATATATACATAGCCTACATAAACAATCTATGAATACATTAGGTATCTATATATAAGCACATAAAAGTTTTTGTATGAGCTAAAACCCCTGAAAGAGGACTGTTTTGCAGAGCTTCCTTCTCGTTCTCCCTTTCTGCAGTTCAAGAGAGGCGAGTTTGGCAATGTACTGCAGCCTTTATGTTGTGAAACACAGACACAACCAATGACAACAAATCAGAATGATGGTTGTCGATGCCAGACTGTGGTCTGCTCCTGAAAAGTAATCCCCCGAGCCCTGTTTGCGATGGTCAGACGATTTGAGCAGGAACATGCTGCTGTGCTCTGGCATCTTGTGTCTATTGCTGCTACGCAACTCGGAGTATGACCGGTCCAAGATGGCGGCCGCATTTCTTGCGCCCAGCAGCCAATGCGGCGTCTACTCTTTATAATGTCCATTGGTTTAACCTGCTGCACGTTAAGTAATTAATGTGCAACAGGTGTGCAGCCCCACCCAGCCCCAGAGTCCAAACAGACTGGGCCAGGTGAGGCAGCTGAGGCCAGCCGTCCTCCACACACTCCTACACGTGTGTAGGGGTTTCACACCACAAACTATTTTCAAGAAAATGAAAAAAAAAAAATTCAACTATTATCAAGAAAATGAGATTTGCTTTGGCCTGTCCTTGGACTGCCCTGTTATTGCAAGAAACATTGAAAGAATTGCGTTTAAAATCATCATCAACTTGAAATGCCATATAGAGGGGAATTAAACTAACTAACTTACTAACTTACTAACAAATTCAAATGACCTTGTTTTCAAAGTATATAATGTTTGAATGTGATGAATTCAAGGGTGTTTACATTTCCATATACAATGTTCAATAGCTTTAAGATTCAAAACATGTTATCAGTGATTTGCATCCATGACAGTCCACCACAACTGACAATCCACCACAACTGACAATCCTCCAGTACAGATAAGGTCAAACCAGCCCTCCTCGTGCACGGGGCAAGCCGCAACTGATATTCTACTTAATTATATCAGTATATACTACACGTGAACACTCCAAAAATAAACAAGATAACACTTTTTGTTTTTTGAGATCTCAATCATGGGATATTGCACAATATCCCGAGATAGCGAACCAATAAAATTGTGCCATCTTAGGAGGTTCATGTGTAGCATATACAAATGTTTATTAAGCAGAGTACATTAACAAACATAATCAAATGCAGTTACTCTCAGTGGCGTAGCCAGAAATGTCCACATGGGTGGGCACAGAAAAAAACAGGCGGGCAAAGCCAATTTGATTGAACATAAGATAGGCCTAGATTAGATGCACCATACAAACACTAATCAAAGGCATGTTATATTTATGACATAAAGGTGGAATTTCTTAAAGGCATTTGATCACAGCTGACAAATTACGCGGAAACATTTTAAACGTGCGCAAAACTGCATGAACCCATGCATCGGCGCGTCACATTTATTGAACGCTTCAACGCGGTTTCGGTCACCGCTGACAATTCGCCGTTAGGCGAAACATTTTAAACCTGTGCAAAACTGCATGAACGTAGCTTTGGTGTGCATCACATCAAATTGAAACAGATTGGCCATATAAGACAAGCCTACTGCAAAGATGAAGACTTATCACACGCAGAGAGAGAGAGAGAGAGAGAGAGAGAGAGAGAGAGAGACCTCCTCGACCGACAGACAGGCCTAATGTCTAATGGCTATATTTCTTTATTTCTTATATTTGTAAAGTGTGAGGGCTCTCACAGAAACGTTCAGGAGGGAAGGGGGGGGGAGGAGCTGCCGGCTGTTCGCGATGTGACTGATTCTTGAGCTCTCGGACGAGTGCTGACGAGTGCTGACTTGTGCGCCTTTTTTACACGGTGAACGTAAACAAAGGAAAGCCCTCTGACTGGATGGGCAAGACTGACAATTAGGCGTGCCAAGGCCCGTCCAGGCCCGCCCGTGGCCACGCCTCTGGTTACTCTCCAACCAAAAGTTGCTCTAGAGACACGGGAAGTGTACGAGCTACAGCAGTGTTACAGCAAAGCAATGCTATGTGTCTTAGAACATGGACCATCGCCCCCCAGATAGACCATCGCCCTCCAGAGAGACCATCGCCCCCCCAGAGAGACCATCACCCCCCCAGAGAGACCATCGCCCCACCAGAGAGACCATCGCCCCCCCAGAGAGACCATCACCCCCCAGCGAGACCATCGCCCCCCAGAGAGACCATCGCCCTCCAGAGAGTCCATCGCCCCCAGAGGGACCATCGCCCCCCAGAGGGACCATCGCCCCCCAGCGAGACCATCGCCCCCCAGAGAGACCATCGCCCTCCAGAGAGTCCATCGCCCCCAGAGGGACCATCGCCCTCCAGAGAGACCATCGCTCTCCAAAGAGACCATCGCCCCCCAGAGAGACCATCGCCCCCCCAGAGAGACCATCGCCCCCCAGATGGACCATCTCCCCCCAGAGAGACCATCGCCCCCCAGAGAGACCATCGCCCCTCCAGAGAGACCATCAACCCCCAGAGAGACCATCAACCCCCAGAGAGACCATCGCCCTCCAGAGAGACCATCACAGTAGTTAATAATGGCTCCCCCCCCCAGGAGCACGGGCCGGTGGGCGCCCAGTCTTACGCCTCATACCCACTGTACACGTCCGTCGACGGATCTCATTGACTTTACATGGGGACGCTCCCGAAATGCATTGTGGGTCCCGTCCGTCAAATCGGCTCCGTCTCTTGCATCCAAAAGTTGAGAAAAGTTTAACTTTTCAGGCAGCGACGGATCCGTTGGCCAATCAGATCGCGTTATACGCACGTTATACGCAGATCGTGTTTTACACCCCATGCGTCGGACACGCCCACTCTCTTCCGTCGACGGACAGTGTACAGTGGGTATGAGGCGTTATGGGTACTCGAGGATGTGATGTCACAGCAGGGGGCCTCCCCCACCCCCCTGGTTGCAGTGACTCACGGTGGTTTCCTGCCAGAGTGAACACGTGATCACGGCCAGATGTTTCCGGTTAAATGCATGCCTTCCTGTTGAAGCATGCCTTCCTGTTGAAGTCCCCTGCTTTAGTTTCTGTACAGTTGTACTGTAAAGTTCACGCAGGATCAAGGAAGCCCATGTCATCTATCTATAGATAGATCTATGCTCATGTCAGATCTATACTTCCCCTTTTCGACATAGTAGACAGAGTATAAAAGTATAAAAAGTCTTGGTGGTCAGTGGGGTCACAGGTCTGTGGGGTCACAGGTCTGTGGGGTCTTCTGGGAGGGGGGAGGGGGTGGTGGTCGGCTGGGGGAGGGTGGAAGGGGAGCCGTTGTGGAGGTCATTGTCGATGCAGTGTTGATGGGGGAGGGTGTGTCAATGGGGGAGGTGTTGGGAAAAACAGTCTGCCTAGTTACTTGACCAGATAAAATGAGACGGAGAGGTAATAAAGTCTGTCAGCGCGAGGGCCTCGGATTTATTGAGTAAAGTAGCAAAGGTAATACTGATTCATAAAGCGTGAGAGATCGAATATTCTACGTCCCCTAACAGCGCTGAGGTCGTCTGGAGCTTCGCCTCCGTGGAGGTTCTGCTTCAGAAGAGCACCCCGTGATCCGGTGCATGTGAAACTTATAGTATCTTTCCTAGCCAGGTGTGTGTGGTAGACTTTGTGTGGGTTATCGAGGGTTCTCTTGTCCCTGAACCTCCGGGTTGTGTTGTCTTTCTGTGTGATATGTGTGTCCTCGCCATCTAGCTGTGGCAGAGTGTTCTCCGCAGTCTGATAGGGGGGGGGGGGGGCTCGAGGGTCATCTTGACCCTCTTGAATGTGTGGTGTGTTGTGTTCGTTAGGTTTGGGCCCAGAGTTGACTATATTCGTAATGTAATGTGTCCGTTAGGTTATTTTTGCCCATCAGAGGGAGTATCTTGATGGGGGAGGGTGTGTCAATGGGGGAGGGAGTATCTTGATGGGGGAGGGTGTGTCAATGGGGGAGGGAGCGTCTCGATGGGGTTGGAAGGTTCTAACAGATACACACACACATACATACTGTCGTGTGCCCATGGCCATACATTGACACACCTAGCCCCTAGCTTCTCCACGCCCAATTGACTTCTGCAGGACTTCTGCTTTAGGTAGCATCACCATATAGGAGTATAGGAGGAACTGCTGAACTGCTGCTGCGTCAGTACATTGTGTACCGACCACCTTGTAGAAACAGGAAATGTAGCCCTGAAAAACAGGATCTAGGTATACTGCAAGACACATACGGCTGCCTTCGCACGCACACACACGGCAGCTGGCAACAAGTATATATAGAGCGCACCCCCGGACACTCTGGGTCACTTCTTCTTTACGCAGATCTGGCTTATTGAAACACTGCCCTCACCGTCTAACAGACTCACTCATTGACTCTATCAGACCACGAGGAAATAGCCCTCTTACAAAGACCTCGCACGAGGAAAAAGCCTTAGGGCGCGCTCACACTAGGCCGTCTGTACCGTTGGCCGAGTACGTTTGCCCCCTAAAGTCTAGATCGTTTGGCTAGTTTGAGCACACCATCTGTACACGCGCACACGCACGGATACGCAACCTATATGTACAAGAGGCAACCCCGTACTCAGGCCCAGTTGAGATCGGCTAGTGTGAGCACAGGCCGGCGGCACAGTAGGGGGGGGGGGGAGTGGGGGGCAATCATACTTGAGTACGGTACAGGGAAACTTTGCCTAGTGTGAGTGCGCCCTTACTCAGTAACACCCTGAAATAAGGGAAATGACTTTAGTACTTCAACCTCGACATATAGAGGATATTACACCTCGTTTGCCGTGGAGACTCTTCCAACGACCACACTTTCCTCTACGTGTTACTACATGTGTAGTAGGAGTAGGCTGTAGTAGGAGATTATATCAGTGTCTCTGTGATTGATCCGGTTTTCCAGTGCAGAGGCCAGACCGACCGCCCGCAGCTCTCCCAGCCTTCCCACAAGGCAAGGTGTGTGGCGCATGATACAAAAGGGTTGATGGTGACTGGTCCAGAGAGTGAGATACAATACAAAGAGGTTCAGCCTTGCTCCCCGCCTCGTGGCCCACAGGGACTGAGGTGGTAAGAGACACCCCAGAGTTCAATCGAAGCGCGAATAGCCTAAAGTTAGTTCAGCCTCAGAGGGGCTTAAACGAGTGACCTGTGTTGGACACATAGACCAGAGTCTTCCTCCACCGAGCTTAGCCGAGGACCTCTAACACGTACAGAGGGCCAGCACAGGTTAAGCCCCGGGGCCAAAGAGAACCCAGTAAAGGGTACCCCCTGTCCTAGATGACGGTCAGGAGAGGTCTTCCCACCTAGTGAGACTGAAGGTTCTCCCACAGCCCTCATGCTAAACCTGTGAACACTCGACAATACACACATACATAGGCTCTGCTGAACTTTTCTCTGCTATCACGTTGTCAGAATAAACTCAGTTTGCTTTAAAGATGTTTCCTCCCACTAGTCTAACCATCTGACCTGACTGAAGAACTGCTACAGTTCTATACGACCGGCTACAGACAATAACAGCATTATCCTTCAGATGTATCCTTCATGAGTCCCAGCCTCAGGGAAGGCCATGTGAGTAGATTACGCACAACGTGTAACAGCCTCCTTTCTGCTTATCAACTGGAATGTTTATGTTGGTGCTGGAAAGTCCTTGAGATCCAGACCGCTTCCTTCTGAACTCTGTTTCACATCTCTACTCCCGTGGGGGGGTGGGGTCCTAACCCTCCCCCTCTGGGTCTGTTTAACCCCTGGTTCTTCTCTACTCCCGTGGGGGGAGTAGAGACTCGTAACGCTGGTGTTCTGGAAGACACCATTTAGCTTTGATGCCGTTATAGCTGGGAGGAGGTGGGACATTGTGCTCTGTGTCGTTGGGCCGTGCTCCACTGTCCCCAGACAGACAAAGGTCTCTCTCTACAGTCGTCAGCTGACCCCCCTGTGGAGTCCACATCTGAGCCAGAGGTGTCTGCCTCCTCACTGCCGGGCGTGGAGGAGGTGGAGGAGGTGAAGGAGGTGAAGGAGGTGGAGGAGGTGAAGGAGGTGGAGGAGGTGAAGGAGGTGAAGGAGGTGCCAAATGCACTTTTAGGCTGGAGTGGCCAATCCTCTCCTGGCTAGAAGGTTCTCAGGGTAGATGGTTGATTTATTGAGTACTTAGTATGATATCTGATTTGTATATATATTTTGTATTTAACGTTTTATACTTTGACCTCTTTATTATTCACCTGCTTTGGCAAAGTAAATTGTTTATTTCTCATGCCAATAAAGCTTTTTCAAATTGAATTGGCGAGACAAATGGGGGAGGAAACATCTCTAAAGTGAACTGTGTTTATTCTGACAATTGTGATAGCAGAGTAAAGTAAGTTAAGTTATCCCTTATTGTCCCTTTTTGGGGCGGAATTCTTTCTCTGCTTTTGACGCATCCGGGAGCCGGTGAACACACACACACACACACACACACTCGCACACGCACACACACACACACACACACACACACACACACACACACACACACACAGAGGAGTGACCTTGTCAGAGGTCCACACACATGGGGGCCCAGCGGGCCCCCTCCCCCCGGAGCAGTGGGCGGCCGCAGTGCAGCGCCCGGGGAGCAGGTGGGGGTTTGAGGTGCCTTGCTCAAGGGCATGTCATCACGTAGACGAGGACGCATAGTGAGAGTGTTGCACAACTACTCCCCCCCCCCCCCCCCACATTGGTTTGCTTTAGAGCGATGACCAATGGGTGTTTGTGGGAGAAGGCCCTTCCAGGGTTCCATTTGGTTGCCATGGATACTACTACTATCTGCCGGTTACGGGCAATGATTGATGGAACCAGCCACGGTTGTCCACTGTGTGTGTGTGTGTGTGTGTGTGTGTGTGTGTGTGTGTGTAGGGCAGATGTTTATGAGACATGAGCCGTCACTTCACGTTACGTTCGCACTGCACACGTCCGTCGACAGATGGGGGCTTGTTGACGTAACTTGTTTAACTCAATAGTGAGTGTTCGAGGAGTCCGGAGAATGAAAGACAAAGACTTTATTATTACTAGTGAACAAGTAAGAACAAAGAACAAAGAACAAAGAACAAAGCTGAGTTGGTTTGACAAAGAACTGATGAGCTGCTCTCCTGCTCACATACCCATCCTGTCCGTCCCAATGTCATTACCCATACTGTATGGGTAATGGGTAATGGGTAACTGGGAAGGCATGTATGGACCATACATCTGTTCCCAGTATGGAGCCCTCTGTAGACACATTGGCTGCTAACTCGTTATCCCTAGGTCCAATCAACAGTCACGTACGATTCTCATAAACCACATTCAGCATCAGTTAATATACAACACACGATTAGGGACAAGCCTATGTATGACAATTAAAAATGAGTACAGTTCAGATAAAATGAATAAACCTGGCTGTTATCAAAAATAGAACTTTACAAACAATTGCATTGACCAAGAGAACTATCGTATCCTCCTACATTCTGTCCTCCAACATTACTGTGAATTCTCTAAGCAGCGCCGTCGTATAGGGGGGAAAGGTCATGACAATTATAAGGGCCCACAGCCCGCTAGGGCCCACACACAGCCCCCAGTAGCCTCTATGACAAAATGATTATGCATACACTGAACTAATATATATTCATATGAATGAATCCGAATTAAAACAAAGCCACAAATTATACAATATTCTAATTTTAATAATTTCAATTATCCCCTTGGCCCATTCTTAAAAAATGGTTTGGTCCACACCGCGGTTCGTTCTTCCCAGGGACGTGCACAGGAGTTTTAGGGGGCAGGTGCCGAATTGTTGACGGGGGGGGGGGGGGGGGGGGGGGGGGGGGGGGGGGTGTTGGATCGCGGACGAGCACTTTTGCGGGAACAAACAATCCAATTTAAACTTTAATTGAGATTAGATGAGGCTTGTTGTTTTTGATATTTGTTTTACAACAACGTATTCCATGTGCTCTTTGTTTCACTTGCACATTTAAGTTAAATGCTACATATTTACCTGTGGACTATCTTGAGCCAGGACACTTTGTTTTTTGCATCAGTGCTTGATTGTTAAATACAATAAAATACCCACACCTATTTGTTGAGTGGTTAATTGAAAATGTATTTCAGAGGTGTAATAACGTGTTGCAAATCAGGGAAATGAGAATAAGACAATTAATAATACATAATTTACATAATAATACTCTGACTTGTTAAGTCGTTAAATGTAAAAAAAGGGAACAAATTGGGTGTATTACACCAGGCACCGTCAAGAACACTGAAAAACAAGAACATTTAAGGTGGCAATGAATGGGGTAGAGGGGCCCACACCGATATTCATTCAGGGGGCCCAGAATTCCTAGCAACTGCCCTGCTCCTAAGGTCTGTCCTTGACGCAAATACCGGTAGCGCAACAAGAAGTAATTAGGTCAGCAAACTTACTGGCGCTACTCCAGGCCGTATTTAGAGGTGAGGGCTGACTTGTCTTCTCAATATTTCTCCACACTTTATTATATTCATATAATGTATAGGCATTATAATAATAATTATATATTATCATTAAATCTAAGGGTCAATTTCTTCCATACTATCTTTGTTGTATACGGGGAATGGGTTAACCTAGTGATCGTGAACATCATGAACATGAACATCCTTACTGTACCGACAGAGATATATTGTTGTTTTTCTTTCTTCTGACAAATGGACTTAATGCAGGTCGCTCTGGATAAAAGCGTCTGCTAAACGCCCTGAATGTAAATTGGAATATATGGCCCTCTAGTGGTGGCAAGCAGCACAACCTGCTCACAATGAAATGTGATGCTCTGCATGTCAATACATTATAAGGGATCCATCATTTATTTTGTAATGACCAAAATTTGGATATTTCTATTGTTGTTCTATTGTTTAAATTCCCAGATTATCATATGTCACATATATCATATTATCAAATCATATGACTTCCACTGTCCACAGGAGGTGGAAATCATCTGAATGTAGTGTGTGTGTGTGTGTGTGTGTGTGTGTGTGTCTGTCTGTGTGTCTGCGTGCATGCGTGCGTGTGTCTGTCTGTCTGTCTGTCTGTGTGTGCATGCGTGTGCGCGTGCATGCATGTGCACGCGTGTGTGTGTGCGTGCGTGTGTCTGTCTGTCTGTGTGTGCATGCGTGCACGTGTGTGTGTGTGTGTGTATTATCTCTGCAGAGTGTTTGACTACTAGACCGTAGCGCACCATACGGTGGTGGCGGCGGCGTGGTTCTAAATCCGTCCCTGATCGCTGCCACATCCAAATGAACACACTGAGCTCGACTTCTGCAAAACACGATTTATTAGCGGCAGAGTGACGAGGCTCAGAGCGCTCACATCATCAGACTGGCCCTCAGGAGCCTGGGGTCCGTCCTCGCCGGTCCCCCCCCCCCTCCCCCCTCCCCCGGCCCCCACGGTGACAGGAAGTGGAAGAGGCGGGGCCCTCAGGAGACGCTGCAGCCACACACCACCTTCTTGTCGGGCCCGGCGGTGAACTGGTCGGAGGCCTGCTTCTGGACCAGCGTCCAGAAGTTCTGGAAGGTGATGTCCTGTCCCTCCACCACGCCCATCTGCGTCAGGACCTGCTGGAGACCCCCTTCCCCCGCCTCAGTCTGGAGACACACACACACACACACACACAGACACACACATGCAGACACACACGCGCAGACACACACACACACACACACATACACACACAAATGCAGACACACACGCAAACACACGCAGACACACACACACACACACACACACACACACAAATGCAGACACACACGCAGACACACGCAGACACACACACACACACGCAGACACACGTGTAGACAAACACACACACACACGCACAGACGCACACACAGACACACAAACACACACGCACACACACAGGAAGAGAGTCAGTGTATGGGATTATGTAATCTAAAACACAAACATGGCGGGCCTGTCTCTATAGACTGAAGGCAGACATCGCAGTAAAGATTTCCAACACTAGATGGCAGTATCATTCCATTTGATTTTACTTAGCTGGTCCATGTTGCAATATTATTAGCCTACATTTACAACAGTTGAACATTCATCTTGAGTATGGAGGAGGAGGTGGAGGTATAATGAGGAGGAGGTGGAGGTATAATGAGGAGGAGGTGGAGGTATAATGAGGAGGAGGTGGAGGTATAATGAGGAGGAGGTAGAGGTATAATGAGGAGGAGGTGGAGGTAGAGGTATAATGAGGAGGAGGTGGAGGAGGTGGAGGTATAATGAGGAGGAGGTGGAGGAGGTAGAGGTATATTGAGGAGGAGGTGGAGGATAACTTGAAATTGCTGGTCTTAAAAGGATTTTTACATTGAGTGAACATAAAACTACAAGTTGCAGTGTAATCTGTTTATTTGAGCTGTTTCAACTAACTTCCAAACGTTTCTGGTTAATAGTTGATCTCACTCCATAAACTGAGGTGGCAAAATAAACAAATACGAATTGAATCCTATGATTCCAACTTCCCATGCGCTAGCGCCCGGAGGTGGTGGAATAGGTGGTTGATTTCATGCATGGTATTATTTCACTCCTCCCCTGTTCCTCTTAAAGTGCTTGGGCCCAGTTTTGCTGTGGGACAGGAGGTCCGGAGACTGGTGGGCGAGAGGAGTGGTAGTGTGTATGAGTGTTGGTTGGAGATAGCTGGTGGTGGTTGAGTTTTTGGTTGTTTCTACTTATCCCATCTAGGTGGGCTTCTGTTTTAGGGGGGGGGATGTGACGACCCAGGTGGGTCTTTGACCCCGCCCCTGCTGTGTGTATGCCTGTGTTGCTCTCCCTACTAATTAGGAGGTTGTGGGCAGGTGTGGGTTGGACCGGGACCGCAGTATATAGAGCCTGCCCAGACAGACCTGGCTTCTCCCTCCTCCAGGCATTTGATTTCCTTTGTTCCTTTGTTTGTAACACATGGACTGATCTTCGCATGACCTTTTTGGTTACTTTCATTTATACTGACTTGCACCACACTTCTTATTATATTTATTTCAAAATAAATTCTTTATTGTTGTTGAAACAGCGTGGTCTCCCCAGTTTATGTTGCATAGAGCCAGCATGTCACATATGGGATCCTATGAATCCTATGGCATCCTAAGTTTTAAAGCTGTTTATTACCCTCATGGTGAAAAATAAACATGCAAAATTGTTTAAAATGAAAAAGCTGGTTTATTGTCCATTTGTGTAATTGTTAATAGGATTTCCTTTGTAAGAAAAACTCAAAATGGATGTTTTTACACATGAATGATTCAATATAATATTGACTTAGAATTCTTAGTGTGTACAACTAGATTTCTGAAACTTTCATTGTTATGAAAGTTATTGAAAGTTATTTGGACCAAAAAAAGGTAGGTAAAAAAAGGTAGCTTAGGTGAAATTAGCTGATACAACTATAAGAATTAAGTTGCCACAACTGTGACATGATATTTTCTTCAAAACGTAGAAGTTTGAGTTGACATGAAAACCCCAAAAACCCTGTGCAGACAGTCACCTTGAAATTTCAAGTTGAATTCACTTTTATTTATATTTCTGACAGTGCAGAAGAAGCCTCTGTGTACCTTGGCCAGGGTGGGCAGCTGGGTGGACATCAGGCTCTGGAACTCTGCCGTGTTCAGCGTTGAGCGGCCGTCCTTGGCCTCCGAGAAGAACCCAGTGACCAGCGTGTTGAGGGCCAGCTCCAGCTCAGTGTACTGCAGCACAGACAGCACAGACAGCACTCTGAGTACTGACCCAGCACAGACAGCACTCTGAGTACTGACACAGCACAGACAGCACTCTGAGTACTGACCCAGCACAGACAGCACTCTGAGTACTGACACAGCACAGACAGCACTCTGAGTACTGACCCAGCACAGACAGCACTCTGAGTACTGACCCAGCACAGACAGCACTCTGAGTACTGACCCAGCACAGACAGCACAGACAGCACTCTGAGTACTGACCCAGCACAGACAGCACAGACGCCACTCTGAGTACTGACCCAGCACAGACAGCACAGACGTCACTCAGAATACTGACCCAGCACAGACAATAAACGCATAATAAGTCTAAATACTGACAGAACAGACAGAGACAGAAACACTCATCACTCTGAGTACTGACCCAGCACAGACAGTAACCTAATCACTCTGAGTACTGACCCAGCACAGACAGTAACCTAATCACTCTGAGTACTGACCCAGCACAGACGATACTCCCATAGAAACACTCATTGTTTCTACTGTTGATAATGTAACGTTAGTCTGTGTGGGTGTGGTTCCTCTGCTCTGACTGTGATCAGACTCTTCTTCTCTGTGTGTGTGTGTGTGTGTGTGTGTGTGTGTGTGTGTGTGTGTGTGTGTGTGTGTGTGTGTGTGTGTGGGTGCTGCTGAGTCCCCAGACGTCCCCCAGCATCAAACCAGAAGTCTGGAGCCTCCCTGCCTCTGATTGGTTCCCAGTACTTCAGAATTCCATTATGTAAAAAAAAAAAAAGAACCAAAAAAAAACGTTCCATTGGAATGACTCAGAAATCCACCATTTACAGGGAAGGTCTGAAAATCATAAAAAATGTTGCCCTAAACATAACCCCAAAATGAGCCGATTATTTTTTAATAAATTCCCTGGCGCCACCTAGTGGCCATCTCAGGAACGGCCAGAACCGCTTCTCTTCAGAACTCTTCAGAATCACACATTATTACACACAAACTCACACAGACACAGACTCACAGAGACACACTCATACAGACTGACACAGACACAGACTCACAGACACACACTCACACAGAAACACTCAGACACACACAGACACAGTCACACACAGCTTGTATTCTGGGGCTGGTTTAGTGTTGTTGTGTCAGGGGGAACCAGAAAGGTATTTCCCGCTCCGCTGGTGTTTGCTCAGGGTCAGTGTTGACTCAGTGGGCGGGCGGGCGGTCTGGTGTCACGTGACTCAGACCTCCTCCAGGTAACACACCTGGTCGGAGACGAAGGTGAACCGTGAGACTCCTGCACCTCCTTAACCAGCCATGGTAGCCAAGCCAGTCATCATCACTCACTAGAATGAAGCTTCATTAACTAGCAGACGACACCAGTAAAGACTGGGGTGGTACTGGGCAGCTCCCAGTGTCCACCACCAGTAGAAAACTGATGTTGTACTGGTCAGCTCCCAGTGTCCACCAGTAGAAGACTGGTTGTACTGGTCAGCTCCCAGTGTCCACCAGTAGAAGACTGTGGTTGTACTGGGCAGCTCCCAGTGTCCAGCTGCCGGTACAGCCTATTGCGTTTCTTTCTGAAACATGACCGTATGAACGCGTTATAAAGTTAAACATTAATAAACCAGATAAGATGACTTCATGGGCGTCACCCGAAGAATCAAAGTTGAGTTCCTACCGCTCGACTAAAGACTCGGAACTGAAGCATCCTGAACATGAAGAAGGTTGTACTGCCAACAAAACAGAGAACCAGTGCGGAGTGGGACGGGTCCGACAGAGAGACACAGTGAGAGATACAATCAGAGATACAGTCTGACATTCCTCAGCTGTCTCTCCCCAACCCTCCCAGTCCCAGTCCCAGACCCTCCCAGTCCCAGTCCCAGACCCTCCCAATCCCAGTCCCAGACCCTCCCAATCCCAGTCCAAGACCCTCCCAGTCCGAGTCCCAGACCAGTTCCAGTACCCGGGACCCGGACTAAGTTAACGCGGTCCGGTACAGACCACAGCGTCCTCCACGGCGCATTCTGGACGCGGTTAAACGCACCGCAACACTTTTCCTTCCTTTGACCGAGTTGAACCTGATCTGTTGGGACAACTTCACCCGCACGTCCGCTCAGCCTCCGAGCGAGGGTCTTGAGAACATCTCCGTCCGCAGCGAGCTACACCTATAAGGGAGAGGTCGGTAAGGAGACCTTACCTTAACGGCCATCCTGCAGTCCCGTCCGGTGATCAGTGGTCCCCCCCCTCCGGACGTCCCGCGGTTATATCTGCTGCTGCGGGGCATGACGTCATGACGGCCGTCGTACGAGCGTTAAACCGACGCTCGAGGAGCCGTGTGTGACCTGCCCCCGATGTGCGTGTGTTCGGGCCACACACACACACACACACACACACACACACACACACACACACACACACACACACACACACACACACACACACACACACACACACACACACACACACACACACACAATTGAAAGTAGAGTCAACATCAGATTCTGCTGCTGATATCCACCGTGCCACGCCCTTTTCTCAACCGCCAAAACGAAGAGAAATACAAATTCTTCGTGCAATACACACAAATAACACTTTAGCCTACTCAATTATAACTTTTTTATATAACTTGTATTTTATTTATCATTCGTGTTGAGGACAAGGGTTTATATCAGTGACCCAATCAAATTAACTGCTCCCACCACACAACCACTGAAGTCCTCCCAGTCTTCAGCACCAGTGAACGACACGCTGGTTTGTTCTCTGCGCTCGGCCGAATAGACCACGCCCCCCCCCCCCGCGCTCATTGGACGTTCACTGCTCGTTCATGAACGAGCGGGATCCCTTCTAGTTCTACCTGGACAGGTAGACTGTAAACAGTAGCACCAGGGGTGGTAGATTCGACCTTAAACCATGACATCATTGTTTAAGGTCGAATCTAACGGAACCGTAGAGTTGATTCTGTTGCCGTCTGATCACAATTTATTTTTAGCAGAAAAATTGAGTAAAATCCTTCATCATCCCAGCGGAATAGAAAAAAACATGCAAACGCATGAAAAACCAGTCCAGGAATCCAGTTACATGTAAATATAGCCGTTAAGTGTGTGTGTGTGTGGTTTAGCTGATGAACAGGTTGGACCCAGGGGCCAGTATGAAACCAGTATGTAACTAAAGCTAACCTATACGTAGCGGTACACAACTTGTATGTAGCGGTACACAACATGTACGTAGCGGTACACAACCTGTATGTAGCGGTACACAACCTGTACGTAGCGGTACACAACATGTACGTAGCGGTACACAACATGTACGTAGCGGTACACAACCTGTACGTAGCGGTACACAACATGTACGTAGCGGTACACAACCTGTACGTAGAGGTACACAACCTGTACGTAGCGGTACACAACCTGTACGTAGCGGTACACAACCTGTACGTAGCGGTACACAACCTGTACGTAGCGGTACACAACATGTACGTAGCGGTACACAACATGTCTGTAGCGGTACACAACATGTACGTAGCGGTACACAACATGTACGTAGCGGTACACAACCTGTACGTAGCGGTACACAACCTGTACGTAGCGGTACACAACATGTACGTAGCGGTACACAACCTGTACGTAGCGGTACATAACATGTACGTAGCGGTACACAACATGTACGTAGCGGTACACAACCTGTACGTAGCGGTACACAACCTGTACGTAGCGGTACACAACATGTACGTAGCGGTACACAACATGTACGTAGCGGTACACAACCTGTACGTAGCGGTACACAACCTGTACGTAGCGGTACACAACATGTACGTAGCGGTACACAACATGTACGTAGCGGTACACAACCTGTACGTAGCGGTACACAACCTGTACGTAGCGGTACACAACCTGTACGTAGCGGTACACAACCTGTACGTAGCGGTACACAACATGTCTGTAGCGGTACACAACATGTACGTAGCGGTACACAACATGTACGTAGCGGTACACAACCTGTACGTAGCGGTACACAACCTGTACGTAGCGGTACACAACCTGTACGTAGCGGTACACAACCTGTACGTAGCGGTACACAACCTGTACGTAGCGGTACACAACCTGTACGTAGCGGTACACAACATGTACGTAGCGGTACACAACCTGTACGTAGCGGTACACAACCTGTACGTAGCGGTACACAACCTGTACGTAGCGGTACACAACCTGTCTGTAGCGGTACACAACATGTACGTAGCGGTACACAACCTGTACGTAGCGGTACACAACATGTACACAACGTGGTAGACGGTGTGCGGTGGCTCCTGATAAACAACAGCAGCAGGTCAACTGAGTCAGTCTGTTTTATTCTGGTTTGGACCGGTTCAGGGCGGTCCTGGATCGTCCCATCAGACCGGTCCTGGTCCCGGTCCTGGTCCTGGTCCGGGAGGGCCGGGTGAGGACCTGGGTGAGGACTCCAGGGTGTCGGAGTCCAGGGTGTCGGAGTGGAAGGAGAGGTCGCTGCTGGATCCGTCTGGATCACTGGGGACGGAGGGACGGAGGGATGGAGGGTTAGACAGACAGACAGACAGACAGACAGACAGACAGACAGACAGACAGGCAGAGAGAGACAGACAGACAGGCAGAGAGAGAGAGACAGACAGACAGGCAGACAGGAACACAGGCAGGCAGACAGGCAGAGAGACAGACAGACAGACAGACAGACAGACAGACAGGTGTGTAGGTAGGTAGGTGGGTGGATACCTGCTCTCAGCATCACAGGACATGTTGGTGACACTACAGCTGCCGTAAGAAGACGAAGAACTGCCCATGGTGGACGGACTGGTCTCCATGGTGGGTGGACTGGTCTCCATGGTGGGCGGACTGGTCTCCATGGTGGACTGTGTGGGTCTGGTCTCCAGGGTGGACAGACTGGTCTCCATGGTGACACCACAGTCTGGCCCTATCCTCTGCTCCCAGTACTCTTCATCGCTGGAGTCTCTGTCCCCACAGACCAGTTGAAACCAGTTGAAAGGTGTTCCCCTACTGACCTACTGGGAGACCCGCCACTCAGCTCCCAGGGGCACATGTTTGAGCGTGGGGCAGATGCAGTGACGGACTGGGAATAAAAAATGGCCCTGGCATTTTCACCCACCAGCGGCCCACACGGGGGCGCACGCACGCACGTGCACGTGCCCGCTACACAGGTATAACTTCACACGCACGGAAATAACAATTTTGTAGCCCCATTGGTGATGAACTCTAACTATAATATGCATAAAGACCGCACCAAAAACACGGATAGGCCTATATCAATGCACAACTCCAAAAAAAAAAAAAAAAAAAAAGCCTAGAATAGATCTTCAGAGCAGCCGCTCCATAGTACAAACGTGTCTTAATTAACGTCATGCAGTTAACAAGGTGCAAAGGAGCTTGCTCTTCTCCGCAACCCTGTCTATCACGTCATCAGCATCCAAGTTCATTAGGACCTCTTTCTCCGTCGCCATCAGCATAAAGGCCTCCAAATTATCCTGTGACAATCGTGTCCTTAGGCGATTCTTGATTTAATTTAAGAGTGGAAAAACTCTGTTCGCATGCCACTTGAGTAGGCTACATGACAGTGTTAGTAGGAATTTATATGCCAACCATATATTGTTGTAGGCACAGGTAAAGGGGTTTAACTGTTGGAGAAGGAAATTGCAACAGATTACACAATGCAGGTAGCACATTTCTTGCTCACCAGGTTTATTTCTGTCTTCCTCTATCTCCGCGGCATCATCAAATTCCGACGCTCTGACGTCTCTCTGTGTACTCCTTTAGAGGAGACCTTCATTGTCAGCCAACAGTATTTTTCGGTGCGGTTCGATGCACGTTTAATTTTGGTACGTTCCAAAAAAAACAACAAAAATAAACGATTTTTTGTCTTGAGTGTCTTGTCTTGTTTCGTGTTGAGGACCACAATGGAAATAAGCCCTGATCTTTATTGTGTTTTTATCCTCAATTGTGTTTCATGTCTTTCCATTTGTGTAAGGCATTTGTTTGATACAATTTAACGAATCAAATCGAAATCAAATCGTTAAATAATAAAAAGAAAATAAGAAAAACTGCTGTACGGAAAAACAAAGCGAACCGTGACTCAAAAACCGAGGTACGTACCGCATCGTGACTTTAGTGTACCGGTACACCCCTACTGTATTCTACTACTACTGCCCCGCGTCCTCTCCCCTCTGGTTCTACCCTCCTCATCTCCGCTGGAGTTAGCGGTTACCCCCCCGGCCTACCTCTCCTCCTCCGGGGGCCACTCCGGGGGCGGGGGCCGCGAACACAGCACACAGCCGCTTCCCAGGGTCCCGGAGCAGAGCTGGCAGTACAGCGCTGGCAGAGAGAACACACAGCCGTTCAGACCCCCCCCCTCCAGTGCTGAACGGGGACAGTCTGCATCCTCTATGCGAGACACTTACACTTAAATCCCATTACTGCCCTTAACCCAAAAATCTCAACCCTGCCGCAGCGTAGGGCTGTCCCATTGGTCCTTTTATTGAGGGGTGAGGGATAAGGGGGTAGGGGCTAGCAATCAAAAGAGTAAAAAGGTATTAAACTTCATGCTTATTATATTTTCCAAATGATGGTGAAGTTGCTTTCGATAACAAAGTAATTTAGCAGACACTTATATAACCCACGGGACTTCCAATTGTCGCTTTGGGTCAAGAGGCAGTGATTCCAGGTACGGGTCTAACGGAGAAGGGTGGGGTTAGCCTACAGGTCAGAACGGTGGACATTTGGAATGGAGCCCACAGGCTTACAGAGCAGGTAGGGTTAGCCTACAGGTCAGAACGGTGGACATTTGGAATGGAGCCCGCAGGCTTACAGAGCAGGTAGGGTTAGCCTACAGGTCAGAACGGTGGACATTTGGAATGGAGCCCGCAGGCTTACAGAGCAGGTAGGGTTAGCCTACAGGTCAGAACGGTGGACATTTGGAATGGAGCCCGCAGGCTTACAGAGCAGGTAGGGTTAGCCTACAGGTCAGAACGGTGGACATTTGGAATGGAGCCCGCATCCTTACAGAGCAGGTAGGGTTAGCCTACAGGACGGTGGACATTTGGAATGGAGCCCGCATCCTTACAGAGCAGGTAGGGTTAGCCTACAGGACGGTGGACATTTGGAATGGAGCCCGCATCCTTACAGAGCAGGTAGGGTTAGCCTACAGGACGGTGGACATTTGGAATGGAGCCCGCATCCTTACAGAGCAGGTAGGGTTAGCCTACAGGACGGTGGACATTTGGAATGGAGCCCACAGCCTTTGGGCAGAGAGCCCTACAGCCTGACCCCGCTCCTCCCGCCCTCGGCGTGGCCCCGTGTGTCTGACGGTGAGCAGATGATCCCAGGCCCTCTATACCTTTGCACTGCAGTGAGGGGCAGGTGACCATGTCTGGCCCCGCCCCCTCCTCCAGGCAGGTGAGACAGGTGGAGGCGGACCCCCCCAGCCTCCTGGACAGGTGAGCTGCACCCGGTACCCTACACGGAGACCCACACGCAGAGCAAACGCAACCACACACTGAAACCACAGCACGGGGACAGCAGAACCCCCCGCTCTGATTGGCTGAGGTTTGGGCCCTGGGGGAGGTCACTGCGTCAACCAATCACAAACTAGACTCTTTGTTTTTTGATATACTTTATGCTGTGTAGATCAAATATTATTGTTAAAACAGTGGTTCTGGACAGGGTGTTACCGGAGGATGAGGGAGAGAAGCTGTTCCTTGGCACCTCCTCCTCCTGCTCCTGCTCCTCCTCCTCCTCTGTCGTCCGTTGCCCTGGTTACCGAGCTCCGCAGAGCGTTTCCCAGAATCCTCCTCTGGTCCAGGATGTGAGCGTGGAGGAAGAGGATCCGCTCCTACGGAGGAGGAGGAGGAGGAGATCTCAGAGCTCAGAAGATCTCGTCGTAGTAACATAGTAGTACACAACGAGTACACAGTCGTACACGACATGTACACAGCAGTACACAACATGTACACACATTAGTACACAACATGTACACAGTAGTATACACAACATGTACACAATAGTACACAACAGTACACAACATGTACACAACATGTACACAGTAGTACACAACATGTACACAACAGTACACAGTAGTACACAACATGCACACAGCAGTACACAACATGTACATAGTAGTACACAACATGTACACAACAGTACACAACATGTACACAGCGGTACACAACATGTACATAGTAGTACACAACATGTACACAACAGTACACAACATGTACACAGCGGTACACAACATGTACATAGTAGTACACAACATGTACATAGTAGTACACAACATGTACACAGCAGTACACAACATGTACACAGCAGTACACAACATGTAGATGTATGTGAGCCATCACATACATCTACATGTTGTGCTCTCGTTGACGACACTCTCACTGGGAGCCCGACGTGTCTGGACTCGTCCGTCCCTCCGCCCCCCCCCCCCCCCCCCCCCCCCCCCCCCACATAGTTCCCATTCCCGGGATGGTTGTGATGGCGCTCTGACCCCTGACCTCCAGCTCTACCCTCTGCCCGGGGCCCCTTGAGCGGCACGCCGGGCCCATTGTCTGGACCAGGATGTGACATCACGCTGAGGAGGATTCTCTCGTCAGGCATCTGACGGAAACACTAAACCTCATGCCCTCTCTCGCTCAAACCCAAACACCTCACTACTGTGTGTGTGTGTAAGTGTGTGTGTAAGTGTGTGTGTGTGTGTGTGTGTGTGTGTGTGTGTGTTCAAAGACAGACTATATGTTTACATTCCTCAGGTAAGGAGGGAGTGATGAGAGATAAAGCGAGAGATAGAGAGAGGGAGAGAGAGAGAGGGAGAGAGAGAGAGAGAGAGCGAGAGAGCGAGAGAGAGAGAGAGAGAGATTAAGAGGGAGCGAGGGAAAGAGAGGGAGATAGAGGGGTAGAGAGACTATGGGTTTACCTGTTCTCGTGCAGGGTAGTAATAAGCACAGATGAGTCGTCTGAAGCGTTGGAAGTAACTTCCTGTCACGGTGAGCAGCAAAGAGAGACCATACAAAACACCTGGGAGAGAGAGAGAGAGAGGGTGAGAGAGAGAGAGAGAGAGAGAGAGAGGGTGAGAGAGAGAGAGAGAGAGAGAGAGATGGAGAGAGTTAGAGAGAGAGAGAGATGGAGAGAGTTAGAGAGAGAGAGAGAGAGAGAGAGGGAGAGAGTAAGGGAGAGAGAGAGAGAGGGAGAGAGAGAGAGACAGAGAGAGAGAGAGAGAGAGACAGAGAGAGAGAGAGAGAGAGAGAGAGAGAGAGAGGTTAGAGGCGGTAATGTTTAGAGGTTAGAGGTAATGTTTAGAGGTAAGAGGTAATGTTTAGAGGTTAGAGGTAATGGTTAGAGGTAATGTTTAGAGGTTAGAGGTAATGTTTAGAGGTTAGAGGTAATGTTTAGAGGTAAGAGGTAATGTTTAGAGGTTAGGGTAGCATCCGGAGCAATGCATTGTGGGACGGGGCCCCATCCTACCAATCAGGAGGTAGCTGGAGTAGTTGGGGGCGGAGGGCTTGACCAGGCACTTCCTGCTCAGCACAGTGATGTTTCCTGTCTGCAGGACGTTGAAGGAGGCGACCACGTCTTTAAAGATGTCCGCCGCGTAGCCCTCCCCTATCACCTCCACGCCCACCAGGACCGGAGCTGGGGGGAGAGGGGGGAGACGAGAGGGAAGGGTGAGGACGGAAGAGAGAAGGGGAGGGGGAGAGAGAGGGGGGAGACAAGAGGGAGGGGTGAGGACGGTAGAGAGAAAGAGAGGGGGAGAGAGAGGGAGCGAGAGGGGGAGATAGGAGAGAGGGGGAGAAGGGTGAGGACGGTAGAGAGAATGGGTTGGTGAGAGAGAGGGAGAGAGGAGGGAGACGAGAGGGAAGGGTGAGGACGGAAGAGAGAAAGAGAGGAGGAGAGAGAGGGAGAGAGAGGGGGAGATAGGAGAGAGGGGGAGAAGGGTGAGGACGGTAGAGAGAATGGGTTGGTGAGAGAGAGGGAGAGAGGAGGGAGACGAGAGGGAAGGGTGAGGACGGAAGAGAGAAAGAGAGGGGGAGAGAGAGGGAGAGAGAGGAGAGAGGGGGAGAAGGGTGAGGACGGTAGAGAGAAGAAGAGAGTGAGAGAGGGGTGAGAGAAGTAAAGAGGCGTAGAGAGTGATAGGGATAGGGGAGGATTAAGAGAGAGAGAGAGAGAGAGAGAGAGAGAGGGGAGGAAGAGGGTGAGATATGGGCGAGGGAAGGAGAGGAAAGAGAGGGAGTGAGTGTGGGTGCCTTGAGAACTACAGAAAGGGATACATGTGTGTGTGTGTGTGTGTGTGATCAGATTGAGGTCCATTTATACCTCACTAACATTATTACTTTATTCCTAACAACATTACTGAGGTCTGGAGCTGAGGACATCGTCAGTACATGGTCCACCACGCAGGGGTGTGGTTTGTGGTGTGTGTGTGTGTCTCTCTCTCTCTCTCTCACACTCCACCCACTAGAGTCTGGAGTCTGACTCTATAGTGGGTGGAGTCAGACTCTATAGTGGGTGGAGTCTGACTGTGTAGTGGGTGGAGTCGGACTCTAGTGGGTGGAGTCTGATTATAATGGGTGGAGTCTGACCCTATAGTGGGTGGAGTCTGACAGTCGCGACAATCTCGTTCGCCCCGTCGACAATCGCGATCGCCCCCGTTGACAATCGCGTCCGCACCCCCCCCTCCCGTTGACAATCGCGTTCGCCCCCCCACGGATGACAATCGCGTTCGCCGCCCCCCGTCAACAATTGCGTTCGCCCCCCCCCGTCGACAATCGCATCCCCCCCCCCGTCGACAATCGCGTTCCCCCCCCTCCCCGTCAACAATTCAATATGGACCCCCCTAATAAAAGCCTTGGCCACCCTCTTGCCACCCCTTGAAAAAAAGTCTGGCTCCGCCACTGGAGTCTGACTCTATAGTGGGTGGAGTCTGACTCTATAGTGGGTGGAGTCTGACTCTGTAGTGGGTGGAGTCTGACTCAGTAGTGGGTGGAGTCTGACTCTGTAGTGGGTGGAGTCTGACTCTGTAGTGGGTGGAGTCCTAACTCTGTAGTGGGTGGAGTCTGACTCTAAGGGTGGAGTCTGACTCTATGGTGGGTGGAGTCTGACTCTGTAGTGGGTGGAGTCTGACTCTAGTGGGTGGTGATAGTAAACGGTCATGGCCTGTGATACGAGGGTGTGTTTCATGTCAATGTGTGCCACTCTGCTCAGCCACTCCATGTGCATTCATCCATCCCTCACCGTTTGCAAACGAGGTCACCCCACAAAGTCATTACCAGTGATTGGCACCGCCTGAACCACTAACGGTCCTTCCTACCCAGAGAGTCCTCTATTTCTGAACCTCTCCCCACTTCAGGCCAAGTGCAACGAGCTGTACTACAAAGAGCCGTACCCCACGGTACCCGGATGTGACGCAGTAGTACAGCCTCAACCTGTGACCTATTCCTGCTACCCGCCAACTCTAGGGAGAAGATCTCCCTGGGTGCAGGGCCTCACCACACACCACCTTAGTATGGAGCCAGGTCTCTTAAGGTCCCATTGTTGACATCCAGGTGTTAGCAATCAGCAGACACTCAGGAATGTCCACCCACATGTTTGCTGGATCAAGTGGTAAAGTAGGAGACCCTTTATATGAAGTGTCTCCTAGAATTTCTTTTTATTTTGATATGCGTCATTAACTACTCTGGAATCACCTGTGAGCTGCTCAGCTCCCATCAATGAAAGTATACTGACTCAACACTAGCACAGAAGTAATTTGAGAGACTTGGATTGCAAATGAGATCAGCATAAGTTGTTGGGAGGATATTTTTATTCAAATGGAATTACAAAAGATATAGTTGCAACTGTTAGCAAAGAATGTCAAGAGTATAAAATATCAAAGTTAAAATTGCCAAGAACTTTAAGAAACACATTCCCCGGCTTTTCTTGCAAAGCAGCATGAAAACACAAACCATGCGTTGATTAAAACAGTTTATTCAGGCAACAACAAGTGTTGGGACACTGTCAAGCAGACTTGCGATACAAAGTCAGTACATAGTAAACATGTGCACAAGATTATTAGAAAAACATTTTGAAAACCAAACGTAAACTAAAATGTCTACAATAGGACTGCTTGTTGTGGTTAATCAAATGTGGCAATACATTGATAAGGTAGCCTACTGACATGTGAACTATTTAAAGACTCATCTTCAGGCCATTAAGCTGCTTATCCATGTCAATACAGTTTTTTATCAATACGGACATTATAGCTGCAAACCCTAACTATATGCAGGTGAGAATACTGAATGGGGTGAAGGTAAAAATACATCCATCCCTCCAGGCCAGTCTGGTATCTGCATGACTACCCAGTGTCGAACCACCAACTCTTAAGCAGATCAGATT
>NC_140278.1:20323088-20333088 GCF_964030765.1 Micromesistius poutassou
GCCCCCGCCCCCCGCCCCCCCCACCCCCCACCCCGCCGCCACGCCCCCCCCCCGTGCCCGCGGCGGCCGGCCCGCCTGTGGGCACCGGGGCCCTGGTCCGATGGGGGTCCTGGTCCAGCTGGGGGTCCTGGTCCAGCTGGGGGTCCGGGCGGTCCTATAGGGCTGCGTGCAGGGGGAGGGGGGGGGCGAGACTTTTACCCACAATGCATCACAGAAGCGTGAGGTGTCTAGTGGAGGCGGGGGAGGGATGCAACCCTGAGGAGCCTCAGACCTCAAGTCCTGACCAGGCCTGTACCAGGACTGTACCAGGAACCACCAAGTCCTGACCAGGCCTGTACCAGGACTGTACCAGGAACCACCAAGTCCTGACCAGGCCTGTACCAGGAACCACCAAGTCCTGACCAGGCCTGTACCAGGACTGTACCAGGAACCACCAAGTCCTGACCAGGCCTGTACCAGGAACCACCAAGTCCTGACCAGGGCTGTACCAGGCCTGGTTACCAGGAACCACCAAGTCCTGACCAGGCCTGTACCAGGACTGTACCAGGAACCACCAAGTCCTGACCAGGCCTGTACCAGGACTGTACCAGGACTGTACCAGTACTTGGTCTATGATCAGGAGGTCCAGCAGAAGATGGCTCCAGGTCACCAGTTCAGACCGGAATCGTACCGGGCGTGGGATCAAGAATGAACAACAGAACACAACCAGGAGACAATTTGACACTGAGGTTGATTTCTAAAAGTTTCTGTTGAATAATTTGTTTTATTATTGTGTGTTTCACTTTGCTGATCGTAGGGTTAGCAGTGTCATGTGACACTTGATGCGAGGATGTGTGTTGTCATGGTAACCGGTGTTGACCACGTCAGGTTAATCATCACTATAAACTGTAAACGCTCGCACTCTGCTCACTGTCATTCGTTATTTTACCTTATTGGCAACTGGGAGCTGCCCAGTACGACCACAGCCTTCTCTACTGGTGGACGCTGGGAGCTGCCCAGTACGACCACAGCCTTCTCTACTGGTGGACGCTGGGAGCTGCCCAGTACGACCACAGCCTTCTCTACTGGTGGGACGCTGGGAGCTGCCCAGTACGACCACAGCCTTCTCTACTGGTGGACGCTGGGAGCTGCCCAGTACGACCACAGCCTTCTCTACTGGTGGACGCTGGGAGCTGCCCAGTACGACCACAGCCTTCTCTACTGGTGGACGCTGGGAGCTGACATTCGTGACATACGTACTCTTGCACAAAGGTGACGGCTGTGATCCTGAGCAGCCTATAAAACCATCAGAGGCCCCAAAAAAAAAAAACGTGCCGTCTCGCAAGTTGTTGTTTGTGTCTGTCTCCTCCGGGCACAGGGTTCCATTTCTAGCTAAACCGGAAACCCTCCTCCCACTCTTCGCGTGGGTTGTGCCTATAAACCTGTGACGTTGGTTTACGAGCAGAGAGCGCACTCAGCTGCAACAGGTTAACACCCGCTGCGCCCCCCCCACCCCCCCAGTGGAGAGGCAACAACGGAATCGTATATTATTCGCCCTGCGGGGGAATCTCCTGGGTTGCAGCACAACTATAACAAGACAGGACAACTATATACAGCAGCAGCGGATGACAGCAGAGAGCTATTGCATAGTAGTATAGTAGTAGAAATTAAAGAGAAAGAGCACTCGTGGGTGATATCCAGGCCCTCAGGGAGTTGGCAGCTGGTTCTGGTGAACAGTAACAGGTTCACATAAGGGGGTCATGAACTAGGTGAGGGCCGCTTCCTAGTTATGTGCAAGGAGCAGACAGGGGGGGGGGGGGGGGGGGGGGGTGTGGAGAGGAGGGGAGCCAGCACTAGGGGGGGGGGTGGGGGGGTCCGGGGGTCAAGGGATCAGGAAGGTTTTGGCGGGGGGGGTCAGAGTCCCAGCAGGAGCGGGGAGGTGAGGAGCAGGTGGGAGGGGGGAGGAGGAGGAGGCTCCATGCCACCTGTGTGTGTTTGAGGAGCCATGCCACACTGTGTGTGTGTTTGAGGAGCCCACGCTATGTGTGTGTGTGTGTGTTTGTGATTGACTGGTTGAAGTTACGCAACGCGCCTCTTCCTCAGAATCGCCTCTGAATCTGATGATGATGACACGATGATGATGATGATGATGACAATGTTTGACGGTGAGAAAGGTGGCGACACCATGTGATGTGTGAGCGTGCCAACGGGACCTCCGGTGAGGTATATAACCTCCTGTAGATCCAGCAGGTCTGACATCCAACGCACACCGTCCACACACCAGTGTAGACCAGCGGCCCGGACCAAGTGGCAAACATTAGCGATCGAGCCTGTGGCTTTAATCAGAGCTCCGATAATAATAATAATAATAATCCGACATTAAGACCCCCCCCACCTGTGTGAGCCGAGCAACACCGTCCACGGAACCAGAAAGGGCCATCTCGCTTTGGGTCCGGAACAGTTGACACCGGACTGACCTGTGACCACCAGTAAGTTCTCCGCCTCTTCTCCTCCTTCTCTACTTTTCCCTCCGCGGTTCCTCGGGTCCGTGTTGTCTCGAGCAAAGCCGCTGACACTAGTGGTGGCGGCGGCGGGGGGGATATGGGACGGTTAGGGCGCAAGATGCAGTCACACACAGTACGGGATCCGCGTTTTCCGAGTGGGTTTACTGCCGCACGGTGGGGTGGAATTCTTCCATTCCAACCAGGATCCTATGTCCTACAACAACCTGTCTTTACATTTCAACGGAATAATCTGCATAGTGTTGTGAGTCGCTTTGGAGTAAAGCTTCTGCTGAATGCGTATGTAAACCAGTGTAAATGTAAATGTAGCATAGCGCTGGTGTTGATGCTGGTGCGTGTGCGCGTTGTCTGTTGCAGTGCGTTGCCCGTCGTTCGAGAACTTGCCGCTCCTCCTCGCGCTCCTCGTGATGTCGCTGCTGTGGGCGGCTGACGTCACGTCAGGCTTCCGCCTTCCCCGGGAGGCTGTCGTCATTCCCAAAGAACAGATGGTCGTCGTCGAGGACCTCATGAGGGCGCTGAGGAGCTACAGCTCAAGCGTCACTGACGACGTAAGAGAGAGAGAGAGAGAGAGAGAGAGAGAGAGAGAGAGAGAGAGACTTTATATAATTATATCATATTTTTTATAATTTTGCAGTTTTGTAACTTTTATGGCAATGCATTTTCAACGTGGATATGAGAAAGGGAGAGAGAGGGAGAAGGAGATGGAGAGAGAGACATGGAGAGAAAGAGAGAGAGAGGAAGAGAGAGAGAGAGAGAGACTTTGTATAATTATATCATAATTTTTGTAATTCTGCAGTTTTGTAACTTTTATGGCAATGCATTTTCAACGTGGATATGAGAAAGGGAGAGGGAGAGGGAGATGGAGAGAGAGAGAGAGAGAGAGAGAGAGAGAGAGAGAGAGAGAGAGAGAGAGAGAGAGAACATACCAATGACACACCAACATTCTCACATCATTCTTTTTTTCGCGCCCTTTCAGTTTACACAACAACTCGATCAGCCGTTGCTCTGCCCCAACTCAGTTCTCCAGGTACACACACACACACACACACACACACACACACACACACACACACACGCACACAAAACTCTCACACATTTTCTAACAAACACTGAAAGGAAGGAGACATTGTACTCACATTGACTGTCCATCCCCAGAGAGACAAGGTGGTGGTCCGACTGGCTCAGTACGAGAGCTGCCTGAAGCTGTCTGAGGCGTATCCCCGGACGTCCCCTAACATCCCCCAGCTCAACCGGGACGTCCGCTGCCTCCTGGTACTATTGATCATATATCTCTTGATTATCAGTTCTGTCAATACTATTGTTCTTATTTAGATATAGCATATATTAGGCATCTAAATGATATTTATTTATATATATATATAGAGAGGTTATTTATATATTATGAGATTAGATTCATTTAGCAGAGTGCAGGTACCGAGCCAATGAAATGACGTTGACGTCCCCGAAGTGCAAAAGAAGCTTTGAATACTAAAGTGCAGGTTGAGTACAGTATTCTGGGCAGTTATGTAGACAATACAATGGGCAGGTTATGGAATATAAAGAAAATAAATCATTTGTGCCGTTTTGGTTGATAATTGATGATTATATATGTATATATATATATATATGTATATTTATATATGTATATTAATATGTATGTATGGATCTCTCTGTATGCGTTCAGGGTGAACGTGTGCAGCCCAGAGCGCCGGAGTGTCCCACGGAGCTGACCGCTAAGAAGGACGACCCCTTCCACGTCATGCGGGGCTCGGCCCTGGCGCTGCACTGCTGGCTTCAGGAGCTGTCCGAAATGACCTCTACTTGATTTTGTTGATCCTCTCGTTCTTCCAGTATTTATATTCGTCTTGTAAATCTTTCGCTGTTGATAGAGGTATTTATTACGGGAGCTGACTTCAACATTTTGATTATTTATTGAAACAGACTTGGATCCACAGGCCTCAATGCACTCCTATTGAAGTTGTGATATGTGTGTATTTCTTAATAAAGACCGTTCAAAACCATTTCCAAGTGCTGTCGTCAGTTCCAGCGGTTTTTTTGTGGGTGGACGGTGCTTTTTGCTCGAACAACCACAAGACACGGTCCTTAGAGGTAACATTTATCTGTCTACCTAGGAAGTGTAATGACACCTGAACCGGTAACATATATCAGTCTACCTGCACAGGTCACCTCCACCTGCTTAAACTGTACAGGTCACCTCTCACTGGATACCTGGATAGATCACCTCTATCTGGTTACCTGTACAGGTAACCTCATGTGACATGCACATGATCAATCGTACATTTGATTGTAACCTTGACCGGGTTGCTCATGAGTTCTGAGTAACCATGGTGATCTACGATTGCCCTTAGAAACCAATGGTAACCACAAACCCTGTGTTTTAGATACGTCCCATAATCACCATGGTTACTGCTGCATTCTTCTTGTTGTCCCACTAAAATCACCATCATCACCAGAGTTTGAAGTGTAGTGTAATGACAATGATTCTTTCTCTCTCTCTCTCTCTCTCTCTCTCTCTCTCTCTCTCTCTCTCTCTCTCTCTAACTTTCTCACTCTTTTACATCCCTCACACCAAACGTAGCCCTGCTGTTTGAGTGACACACAGAGGACCCAAAACGTTCTTGCCCTGTTTCACATTAATCATCGTGTCATTGTGGGTCCAGGTCAAAGAAGTAAAGCAACACTTGTGCTAATCACACCCCCACCAGGTGGCGGTGTGATTAGCCATTACAAGCTGTTTTGAAAATCTGCCTCTTCTGACATCACAGGTGGGCGTGTCCACCTAGATGTATGACGGATAGATGAGCAACGTTTGCTACAGTCCACTGGGTAGGCTGGTAGACTGATCTATGCAGCGCACATCTAGGTGGACACGCCCACCTGTGATGTCAGAAGAGGCAGATTTTAGGCTAACTACATCAGAGCGGAGGTAATGCCACCAGGCTAACTACATCAGAGCGGAGGTAATGCCACCAGGCTAACTACATCAGAGTGGAGGTAATGCCACCAGGCTAACTACAACAGAGTGGAGGTAATGTCACCAGGCTAACTACGTCAGAGTGGAGGTAATGCCACCAGGCTAACTACATCAGAGTGAAGATAATGTCACCAGGCTAACTACAACAGAGTGGAGGTAATGCCACCAGGCTAACTACGTCAGAGTGGAGGTAATGCCACCAGGCTAACTACGTCAGAGTGGAGGTAATGCCACCAGGCTAACTACGTCAGAGTAAAGGTAATGTCACCAGGCTAACTACATCAGAGCGGAGGTAATGTCACCAGGCTAACTACGTCAGAGTGGAGGTAATGTCATCAGGCTAACTACGGTTATGGTCTCGACTTGGCATCATTACACCGGAATGCTTGGAAGGATTACGGTGAAACAATCAGCCAATAAGCCAGAAGTTTTGTGTGCAGTCATCACTGATTATAAAATGTAGGACGTCCATGAAGGACGGCAAACTTTTGAGCAAAATTTTCTTTCGCCGTTGTCCAGAAATACCTTGCGGGTATTTCCTGTCGCACGGAAGTGACGATACTGTCGACCAATCAACGGACGGCGTGTGTAGCTCGAACTTGCCGGCACCCTTTCAGGCGTCTTAGTACCCCAATGGAGGAGTACTGCAAGACGATTACGGCTCAATACGGCTCAGTCCGGATCACGCCCACTTTTGGCGGTGGAAACGTGACCCGTGCCGCACCTTTGCAGACTGAACCGACCCGCACCCTCCGGTGGAAATGTGCCATAAATGAGAGAGGGAGAAGGATTTTTAAAGTGAAGTGTGGGTAGTGGCTATTGCAGAGCATATCTAAAGGTAGGAAGTTAAAAGTGAGGACATTTCCTGTAGCCTTTCACAATCAGCCACCAGCGAGCCAGCCCCAGCCCTGTCCTTAGTGGGTCCTCAGTAGGTTGTTTCAGTCGCTGGTCGACTTGTCTTCTTGGCTCCAGAGGAATAACCAGACAGACACTGAAAGGAAGCTATGGAGCGGATGAAGATGAATCCATGGACCCTCTCTGTGCTCCTTCTGCTAGCTGGTAAGCTGTAATGCTTCTTCTGTTTACTACCTGGAACGTGTATCTGGAACCCTGTTGTGACCCGACTGTCTGCTTCCTCCAGGGCCGCTGGGGGCGGACCCTGACTGGGGCGTGGAGTACCCTGACTCCTTCTGCGTGGTGGAGGGCTCCACCGCCACCATCCCCTGCAGCTTCACCCACCCCTATGTCGACTTAAGGATAGGCGTGGTCATTTTGCAGGTGAAGCGGGTGGTGTGGTGCCCCGATCACCTGACCTGCCACGGCCCCACGCTCAACGTGTACGACAGCAGCCGAGGTCGCGTCGACAACAGGTTCCTGTACCTGGGGGACCTCGCCAGCAACTGCACCTTAAAGATCATCAAGGCGGTGAAACAGGACGCAAAGAGATACCGCTTCCGCTTCGAGACCAACGGCGAAGGGTACACTGGACACCCAGGAGTAACAGTCACAGTCACTAGTAAGTGGTACTTCTAGTACTGTAACATATTTCAACCATAATATTCTCCCATAGCCACAGTACAGAGTACTATAACTAATAAGCTGTAACACTTGCTCAAAGCCACAAGGGGGCAGTAGCTGATCATACATAGATGAAGGGGGCGGGCTTTTAAAGCCACAGAACACGCCCACCTCTACCTGCCTATTTAACTCGGACTCTGCCATCTTAGAATCAGAATCTCTTGGGCGGCGTATCGATTAGATGTAAAGCTTAGAGACGCTCCGCGCGTGTTATATACCATTCCTCTCCTTTTGTTTCATAGATGATAGACAATAGACCAACCACCTTAACCCAATAAAGTGAGTTAAAAGCGATCCTGTCTCGGCGGTCTTTCCTGGACTAATATATCTTAACAGTACCGTCACTAGTTAATGTTACTTTACTGTCCCTAGTGTTACTTCTGGTACTGACACATTATGACTGGACGATAGGACTAGTCTTGGTTCCCATTGCGGAGGGATTAAAAACTTGTGGTCAACCTTGAGCAAGATGGCCTCACCCACCTGCTCCTTCATGAGATGTTTCTGGATGACCTGGAAGACACTTTGTATCTACAAACTGACGTGGTAAATAGTCAATTATAAGTGATGACCACTTCAACTTCAGGGGATATGCTGTCAAGTGTAACGGTTGTGTTCTAGTTTAAAGGACTGAAAGACAGGACAAACACATTTGTGTCTTTCAGTGGTGTGTTTGTAATTTGTACAGCAGGATCACATGTCACGTCAACTTGTTCTGATGACATCACACACACCTAAGGCTAATGCAGATCTGCAGTACACAAACACACCAGCAGATGGCTTCAAAACACCAACAACTGCTCTATCATTTGCGAAACTCATAACTAGAACCGTTTTCCATATCTACAGTTACACAAGCTGTACAGTTTTAAATAATGTCCGTCTCACTGTGTGTTCAACAGATGGAGAGGATGTGAAGGTCCAAAGCTCCGTCACTGACAATGTGGTGAAAGAGGGCGGTCAGGTCACACTCACCTGTACCTCAGCCTGCTCCTTCCACCAATTGGACGTCCACTGGTACAGAAATGGCCACGCCTTATCAGAGACTGGCCCCACCCTCCACCTCAGCGGTCTGACCAATGACGACACAGGGGATTACAGCTGCTCTCTGGACTCCAGCAGACAGAAAACCTCTGCGCCTTGGAGTCTATTGGTGTCGGAAGATGAAGGTGAGCCCCTCTGTATTCACTAATGCACATGAGGGTGGTCCCTCGTTAGTGTGAATGCTATATCAGCATTTACACTCTAGATATTGAAATCTTTATTATACTTATTCTTATTCTTCTTCTGCCCCTTTTCTGGTCTTCAACTCCTTCTGCATACTTTCAGCTACAGAAACCATTGAAGTATCAAAATGTTCAGCACTTTAACAACAGTTAAAGGACAGCAGATGGAAATTAGCTTTTAGCTATAATCTGGTACAAGCCATCTTTTTGCTCCATGTAATTAATGAACCGTGTACATGGTCCCTGTCTTAAAGACCGGGTAAACCAAATTCAGTATTTTTCTTCTTATCATATTAATTAGGCCTTAAATGTGTCCCTCAAAACATGTAAAAAATATTTTTCCCATTCATCATTTCCTTGAGGAGCTAGGCCTCAGAGAATGTTCTGTGTGCAGGTTTAAAATGGGCGGGTCTACATCGAAGACCGCTTTACGTAAAGCGGTCTTCGATGTAGACCTGCCCCCTGCTGCCCTCTAGGTATAAATACATTAACCGCACACTAGCATTCTGTGGTTTCACCCGTCTATGGTTTTACCGCTCACGAGTCTGGTTTGAATTGTCAGTTTGCAGCTAGCTTGCCCGTTATGCCTCTTCAACCTCGTTGGTGCATCTTCCCTGGATGCCACAGTGGGAAACGTAACGTTAACGGTTCGTTTACTTTATTTAAGTTTCCGACCGAAGACGGTCTCTCTCCGGTGATGGGCGTGGTTTCCTGGCCTGCAGCGCACACGCCCCCACCGTCCTGAGCCAGGGATTACTGCTCATTTTTCATCAACTTTGAAGCATAATTTTATATACTTCGCGATTTTTTTAGTCCTTCAAATTTGGCAGGGTGGTTAATAATATATTTTCCTGTGGTATTATAAACTCAAAACCCATAATTATTCTTGGTTTACCCGGTCTTTAAATAAACCAATAAAATAAAATAAGTATGGCTCTTGTTCAACTTTTTTCAACTCTTTCAACTTTTTCAACTATTAAGCTTTATCCACTTTTGCTTTTTACAGTGGAAGTCAAAGCTCGAATGGCGAAGCCGAGACTTCAACTACTTCTGACTTTGCAACTTGGTCAATTTTGAACCGTTAAACTTTTTTCAAACATTAAAAAAAAAACACACTTTGATCTTCAAATATATTTAAACAGACGTTAATTTAAACCTGTAATCCCGCTTTGTATATTTTTAGTCGGTCTTGTTGCCTTCCGGTCTAGCCCTGCTAGTTGCTATCACAAAAGCTAACTGTTTCGGATGTTGCAGAGCCCTACAGCTTCAATATTTAACCTAGAAACACAATGTAAAGCTTCAATTGTTATGGTATTTATTGTTTCATAGGCGCCAAAAGGATTTATCGATTGAAAATATGATTGTTGACAATCGGGTGTTTGTGTGGCCTCGGTTTACATGGCTAGAGGCTAGGTGCCGCCTACGTATCCGCGCGTCTTCCGGTAGAACGTGACAACGTGATAAACAATCCTTTTCACATCGTGCTCTCTGCACTAACGATGTGTTACATCGAAAGCTGAAATTCCCCACAGCCCGACGGTGATTGTGATTAAAGGATCGGTGATTGATACGACAAAAACTATGACACAAGCCATGTGTGTTCTGCTCTCCACGCCACAGGCGCTGGGTCCCAGAGCCACGGCCATCTCTACTGTCTGTCCGTCAAACCCTGATCCTCACAGGATGGAGGCGGCCTGCCG
>NC_140278.1:20340588-20379817 GCF_964030765.1 Micromesistius poutassou
CCTCTCTCTCTCTCTCCCTCTCACTCCCCTTCACCTCTCTCTCTCCCTCTCACTGTTCAACCAAACATCTTTAACCATGTGGAAAGTTAACTGCGTGTTTATGTAAGATGATTAACCCTTAACCAACATGTGTCATCCCTCCCTCACTTCAAAAACCTCACGACTTTCTGAGAACATCCACTGACTTTGACACTTTGTTGTTTATGGCTCATCTGTTGAAAACACACACTTTGTTGAGATGTGATCAAGTCTCTGAGATATAACTCCTATGAAAAATTATTCTTACAGCTCATTCTGTCCCATTGTATTGTTTGGTCGTTTTTTTTTACAGTAACACCATTGTTGTTTGTTTGTCATGTCAATGAGAGAGGGAGAAGTGCAGATATATATGGACTTTAAATTGATTTGAGGTTAGTGGTTATTGCAGAGAATCCCGGTATCTAAAATGAGGAAGGAAAAGGTGAGGGCATTTCCTGTAGCCTTTCACAATCAGCCAATCAGCCCTCGCCCTGCCCTAGTGACGGCTATAAGCAGACACTGAGAGGACGCTACGGAGAAGATGAAGATGAATCCATGGACCCTCTCTGTGCTCCTGCTGCTAGCTGGTAAGCTGTAATGCTTCTTCTGTTTACTACCTGGAACGTGTCCGTACACAAACTGGATCCAGCCGGCCTGCTGGCTCAACCTAGAGCTCTTTCTAGAGTCTACTGGACCTCAACTCTACCACTAGACACAGACACAGAAGGACACTGATCGGTTTATCGTTCCATATGTTATCATAATAATAATAATAGTAGCGATGATAATGATAATGCATTGTTTTCTTAATGGGCCTCACCCAAAAAGCTTTATAACATAAAAGAAAAAAACTTGATATATAAAGTGAAACTGAAATTAGACATGATATATCATATAATTGATCATGCTTTATGATATGATATCAAATATTATATAATATGATATTAAACCAAACGCATCACAACATCAACGTCACACCCTGACCTTCTCAGAGCATCTTCACCATCAACCAGTCGCTCTCATTCTCACCATGACGGTGAGAAGCTCAACTTGGAGAGAGCGTGACCTCATGTGAGGCCCTCCCATAGAACCGGGCTCCCTGTTGCGACCCCACTGTCTGCTTCCTCCAGGGCCGCTGGGGGCGGACCCTGACTGGGGCGTGGAGTACCCTGACTCCTTCTGCGTGGTGGAGGGCTCCACCGCCACCATCCCCTGCAGCTTCACCCACCCCGCGGGGCTCCTGGTGTACCGGGTGGGGTGGTGCCCCGATCACCTGTACTGCCAGTTCAGCGTGCCCAACGTGTACGACAGCCGCAACGTCCTGGTTGACAGCAGGTTCCTGTACCTGGGGGACCTCGTCGGGAACTGCACCTTGAAGATCAACAAGACGATGAAACAGGACGCTGCAACGTACCGCTTCCGCTTCAAGACCAACGGCGATGGAAAGTTCACCGGACAGAAAGGAGTCAGAGTCAACGTCACTGGTAAGTGTTACTACTAGTACTGTCACTAGTCAGTGTTACTACTAGTACTGTCACTAGTCAGTGTTACTACTAGTACTGTTACTAGTTAGTGTTACTACTAGTACTGTTACTAGTCAGTGTTACTACTAGTACTGTCACTAGTCAGTGTTACTACTAGTACTGTTACTAGTTAGTGTTACTACTAGTACTGTTACTAGTCAGTGTTACTACTAGTACTGTTACTAGCCAGTGTTACTACTAGTACTGTCACTAGTCAGTGTTACTACTAGTACTGTTACTAGTCAGTGTTACTACTAGTACTGTTACTAGTTAGTGTTACTTCTAGTACTGTTACCAGTCAGTGTTACTACTAGTACTGTCACTAGTCAGTGTTACTACTAGTACTGTCACTAGTCAGTGTTACTTCTAGTTGTCCAGCTTGTAAAAGAACGTCCGTCTCACTGTGTCTTCAACAGATGGAGAGGATGTGGAGGTCAGAAGCTCCGTCACTGACAACGTGGTGAAAGAGGGCGGTCAGGTCACACTCAACTGTACCTCAGCCTGCTCCTTCCACCAATCAGACGTCCACTGGTACAGAAATAGCCACGCCCTGTCAGAGACAGGCCCCGCCCTCCACCTCAGCTATCTGAACAATGGCGACACAGGGAATTACACCTGCTCTCTGGACTCCAGTGGGCAGATAACCTCTGAGCCTTGGAGTCTAATGGTGTTGGAAGATGAAGGTGAGCCCCTCTGTATTCACTAATGCACATGAGGGTGGTCCCTCATCTAATGTAATATAGTCTGTTATAGTCTGACATTATCTAATGTAATATAGTCTATTATAGTCTGACATTATCTAATGTAATATAGTCTGTTATAGTCTGACATTATCTAATGTAATATAGTCTATTATAGTCTGACATTATCTAATCTAATAGATTTTACTATAGTCTAACATTATTTATAATAGTCTAGTATAGTCTAACATTATCTATTATAGTCTAACATTATCTATGATAGTCTATGATAGTCTAACATTATCCATTATAGTATATGATAGTCTAACATTATCTATGATAGTCCATGATAGTCTAACATTATCTATTATAGTCTATGATAGTCTCTAACATTATCTATGATAGTCTATGATAGTCTCTAACATTATCTATGATAGTCTATGATAGTCTAACATTATCTATGATAGTCTATTATTATCTATGATAGTCTAACATAATCTATGATAGTCTAACCTAATGAAGGCTCCGTCCATGGATGATCCCTCGTGTTGTTCTCCAGGATTCCACAGGTCCGTTCACCTGAAGGTTGCCGTGGTGAAGGGCGTGGCGTTGGCCGTTCTCTTTCTCCTCCTAGCTGGGGTTGTCTTCGCCAAATTGTGCTCAAACAAAACCAATCAAATCTAAAAAAGGTCTTTGTCCGTATGGGACATTGAAGTCGGAACATATTTGTACACATAAAGATGAAAGTATAATTTTTCATGTTGATAAATGCGTTGAAGGTGATTGTATTTTAGAATAATTATTTTGTCATATTGGTGGGAATTTCTTTGACATCCCTGTGGACTGTGAGGGTGACGGTCTCAGCAGCCTCACCTGGCCTGAGTCAGACTGAGAGACTCTGGGGCTGCACACCTGTTGTGCGTTGGCTAGTCAATGCACACAGGTTAAACCAACCGTCACCACACACACTCAGGAGATAACCTAGATGGCAGCCTGGATCACCGTCTTCATGTGTCATGGACTTCAACCTCCGCAATAAACCGGTTCCAACATCACCACCCTGTGTCCTGTGTCTTGAGGAGCCCAGAGAAAGCCACCGAGGTGGAGGGTGGAGGACATCTTTAGGAGGAGTGGGGCGGCCATCTTTGCGGATGTTTTATTTTGATTGGATCATTTCTAAATGTAGCATCTCTCTGGCTTGTTGCTCCAAATCGCCCACCCGGCCCTAACTCTGTTTCTCAGCTCGGACGCTGAGGCTGGACTCTCTGCCCCAGGTAGGCCTACCCACTGCTTTAGCTAGATGATAGGTGGAGATGGATAGAATAAGAGATGGATAAAAATTAGGACGCTGGCATAAGCCTAGTCAAATAAAAGGGCTAGGCTAAATCGATGCTAGAGCGAGGCTATTTCAGGAGATTTCCAAACAGATCAATTTATTAGTTAGGGATATATATACACGTCAGGATATTATCAATAACTGTATCTTTTGTCATGGCAAAACATAATACTGATGACATAACTGATACTGTCAACTTATTTGAGCACTACCTTGGTGTAATTAATATTTTAGTTGAATTAAGTAGTTCAGGGATTAGAAAAAGAAAGACATTTAAATTACCCCAATTTAAAAAGATGCTTTGAGTTTTTTTAATTCTGAAGAAATGCAGATAGCTGCCCTGCAAGATAGACTGGTAGAACCAGACTAGCAGGCTCCGTAAACACCCATTAAATTATGTTTCAATCAGCAGGGGAGCAGGGTACAGGTAGCCCTGTCAGACAATGACAATAGCAGTTTTTAACCTGTAGAGGGAGCCAGTGGCGCTCTGGGTTATCCTTCAGGGGTCAGCAACCTTTTCAACATGCAGTGCCAGTTTGACATTTTCTCATTAATGAGTGTGCCTTGAGCAACAATATATTAAATATTAAGCTGAATTATGAAATCGCAACCAAAAACATTTCCAGAAGACCAGTATTTGTATTATTTCCATATAGTCCACAAGCATGCATCAACATTTAAGTTGTTTTTTGTTGTTATATTTGCAACATGGGCTAACAAATTATAATTACATGTATCCCATCTCAAAACACTGCTTTCAGAAACTCATTCAAAAATATATTTGCACTGTAAGAAATGTAAAAAACTTTTATGAGAATTATGGAAACATCCACATCAATATCTTTAAGTGTAACATGTACAGCTTTTCAAAGACCATGTGAAGGCCATGCATACAGGCCACTTGCAACAATATTTTAAATATTTTCTTCTCTATTACTCACAACATAGTAGTAGTGATTATATAGTACCACCATCACCCGTTTCTATAGTAACACCATCACCAACACAGTACTGTTTCCATAGTAACACCATCACCTAGCCAGTAGTTAACATAGTAACACCATCACCCAGACAATGTTGTTAACATAGTAATGTTCCAGTATCATTTCCATAGTTACACTATCACCTGGCTAGTCCTGTTTCCATAGTTTTAAGATAAGATAAACAGTACTTTATTGGACGGGTTGGTCCAGGTTGTACCAGGGCAGGCTGCTGCACCAGCGGCAGAAGGAGCTCCAGAAGAGGAAACCAGAGGAGATAGTAAAGGAGGACCAGTTCATCAGTCTGTACAGGAGGCTCCTGGGAGCAGTGACCCAGCCAGACCCCGGGGCCAAGAGGAGGGCTGGGGGGCGTAATATATAATATACATGGAGAGTTGAGAACGGTATGCGATTATTTAACTAATATATTTAACTAAATATAAAACCAAACCAAATAAGAACGATGTTCCACCATCTGTATTGATTATTATATTACTACAGTTCTGTAAATTCGGTGGTCTGTGTGTGGGTTGTGTTTTTGTGTGTGTGTGGTCATGTGTGTGTGTGTGTGTGTGTGTGTGTGTGTGTGTTGAATGTGTGTGTATGTTTCTATGTTTCTGTGTGTGTGTGTGTGTGTGTGTGTGTGTGTGTGTGTGTGTGTGTTTGGGGTCAGTGTAGGGTAGGACGCATTTGGGCGTCAATGGAATGGGCCGGTGTGGGTCTCAGTGTGTGTGTCAGTGTGGTCCAGAGGCGTAGCCACGGGCGGGCGACTCTCTCTCTCTCTCTCTCTCTCTCTCGCTCTCTCTGCGTGTGTGTGTGTGATAAGTCTTCATCTTTGCAGTAGGCTTGTCTTATATGGCCAATCTGTTTCAATTTGATGTGATGCACACCAAAGCTACGTTTATGCAGTTTTGCGCAGGTTTAAAATGTTTAGCCTAACGGCGAATTGTCAGCGGTGACCGAAAGCGTTGAAGCGTTCAATAAATGTGACGCGCCGATGCATGGGTTCATGCATTTTTGCGCACGTTTAAAATGTTTCAGCGTAATTTGTCAGCTGTGATCAAATGCCTTTAATAAATTCCACCTTTATATCATAAATATAACATGCCTTTGATTAGTATTTGTATGGTGCATCTAATCTAGGCCTATCTTATGTTCAATCAAATTGGCTTTGCCCGCCTGTTTTTTTCTGTGCCCACCCATGTGGACGTGTGGTCTCCAACCCAAACGCCAAGAGGTGGTTTGTATCGGTCGTCCAAACGACCCACAGCGCCCCCTGTTGCCTGGTCCAAGAAACAGCAGAACGTCACGCATGTCAGGGGTCTGTCTTTTTTTTTTTTTTTTTTGATATTTTCGACATAAAATGTACTTTGATAACCTTTCTAGCAATAAATGGGCATTCTATTGTTGTATTCTTAAGTCAGTGAATGTAAATGTCTGCTAAACGTTTGTGAGCTTAATACAACGTTTAGGAAGAGGAGGAGCTGGGTGGGGCTGAAGGCCTGGATCAGGGCTCAGATGGGCCCAGGGTGGAGGTTAGAACGCTCTACAGAACCAAAGACAGGAAGGACCTGGAGTCTGCCCAATGGGTCTGACCGTTTGCCAAAGGCAGTGAGCCAGTCCCTTGGTTTGAGGAAGTAGTCTGAAGCGTGGGATCTTTTATTTTGATTGGATCATTTCATGACGTAGCATCTCTCTGGCTTGTTGGTCCAGACTGCCCACCCTGCCTTAACTCTGTTTCTATCACAGAATGAGGAAACACAAAAAGGATCAGGAATCAACAAACCTGAGAAGCAGAGAATCAACCAACGAAGACACAAACCACAAGGCATGACTATAACTGAGCTGTTGATCCTTATCACCTGAAGTCCCGCTCTTCTCTGCCCATTGGTCAACCCTGTCATGTCATGTCAATGAGATAGAGAGAAGGGCAGCTATATATGGACTTTAAAGTGATGTGAACTGAAGTTAGTGGTTATTACAGAGAATATCTAAAAGGAGGAAGCTAAATGTGAAGACTATTACCGTAGCCTTTCACAATCAGCCAGTCAGCCCTCACCCTGCCCTAGTGACGGCTATAAGCAGACACTGAGAGGACGCTACGGAGCAGATGAAGATGAATCCATGGACCCTCTCTGTGCTCCTGCTGCTAGCTGGTAAGCTGTAATGCTTCTTCTGTTTACTACCTGGAACGTGTCCGTACACAAACTGGATCCAGCCGGCCTGCTGACTCAACCTAGAGCTCTTTCTGGAGTCTACTGGACCTCAACTCTACCACTAGACACAGACAAAGAAGGACACTGATCGGTTTATCGTTCCATATGTTATCATAATAATAATAGTAGTGATGATAATGATAATCATGCATTGTTTTCTTAATGGGCCTTGTTGGGAAAAACAGTCTGTCTAGTTACTTGACCAGATAAAATGAGACGGAGAGGTAATAAAGTCTGTCAGCACGAGGGCCTCGGATTTATTGAGTAAAGTAGCAAAGGTAATACTGATTCATAAAGCGTGAGAGATCGAATATTCTACGTCCCCTAACAGTGCTGAGGTCGTCTGGAGCTTCGCCTCCGTGGAAGTTCTGCTTCAGAAGAGCCACACCGTGATCCGGTGCATGTGAAACTTATAGTATCTTTCCTAGCCAGGTGTGTGTGTTAGACTTTGTGTGGGTTATCGAGGGTTCTCTTGTCCCTGAGCCTTCGGGTTGTGTTGTCTTTCTGTGTGATATGTGTGTCCTCGCCATCCAGCTGTGGCAGAGTGTTCTCCGCAGACTGATAGGGGGGCTCGAGGGTCATCTTGACCCTCTTGAATGTGTGGTGTGTTGTGTTCGTTAGGTTTGGACCCAGAGTTGACTATATTCGTAATGTAATATGTCCGTTAGGTTATTTTTGCCCATCAGCCTCACCCAAAAAGCTTTCATAACATAAAATAAATAAACAAAAGTGAGAAATTAGACACGATATATCATATAATTGATTATGCTTTATGATATATTTAAGCAATAGATCACTTCAGTCAGTTCAAGCAATAGATCACTTCACTTCAGCTTTTATAAAACGGTTACATAAGTATGGCGAAATGAAAGTCATAGACACCCTCAATTTTGAAAAAGCTAGAAAGTCGGAAAAGCATTTTTTTAACGAATACAAAAAAGTAGTCCCTCCTGGCTGCCGGCAAAGTGTACGGCGGTTGCTATGCAACACACTGTAGCGTCCTTCAGAGAGAAGGCTAGAGACGGTAGCTCGGTTCGCCGGCAATTTAGCCTTCTATCGAGTTCACTCACCGTGTGCCTATTGCTTTACAACATTTCCACCCCCTCCAGCAATCAACATGTTTTTAGTCTTCAGTGAACTATGCTATTGCTTTTATATATAAACAAACAACAGGTCAAGTTAGGCGCGGAGTGATACTGGCCTCTGTAAACCGAACGGGCGTCATAGCTGTGTGTATACGCTCAATACACAACCGTTGGGAACCAATCAGATCGCTTGATTTAAGCCACCCGTTTCATAACAAATATTACATAAGAGAGAGAGAGCGTGACCTCATGTGAGGCCCTCCCATAGAACCGGGCTCCCTCTTGTGACCCCACTGTCTGCTTCCTCCAGGGCCGCTGGGGGCGGACCCTGACTGGGGCGTGGAGTACCCTGACTCCTTCTGCGTGGTGGAGGGCTCCACCGCCACCATCCCCTGCAGCTTCACCCACCCCGCGGGGCGCCGGGTGAACCGGGTGGGATGGTGCCCCGATCACCTGTACTGCCAGTTCAGCGTGCCCAACGTGTACGACAGCAACAACGTCCTGGTTGACAGCAGGTTCCTGTACCTGGGGGACCGCGTCGGGAACTGCACCTTGAAGATCAACAAGACGATGAAACAGGACGCTGCAACGTACCGCTTCCGCATGGAGACCTACGTCGAAGGAGGAAGGTTCACCGGACCGAATGGAGTCAGAGTCAACGTCACTGGTAAGTGTTACTACTAGTATTGTTACTAGTCAGTGTTACTACTAGTACTGTCACTAGTCAGTGTTACTTCTAGTACTGTTACTAGTCAGTGTTACTTCTAGTATTGTTACTAGTCAGTGTTACTACTAGTACTGTTATTAGTTAATGTTACTACTAGTACTTTCACTAGTCAGTGTTACTACTAGTACTGTCACTAGTCAGTGTTACTACTAGTACTGTCACTAGTCAGTGTTACTACTAGTACTGTCACTAGTCAGTGTTACTACTAGTACTGTTACTAGTTAGTGTTACTACTAGTATTGTTACTAGTCAGTGTTACTACTAGTACTGTCACTGTTACTACTAGTACTGTTACTAGTCAGTGTTACTTCTAGTACTGTTACTAGTAAGTGTTACTTCTAGTACTGTTACTAGTTAGTGTTACTACTAGTACTGTTACTAGTTAGTGTTACTACTAGTACTGTCACTAGTCAGTGTTACTACTAGTACTGTCACTAGTCAGTGTTACTACTAGTACTGTCACTAGTCAGTGTTACTTCTAGTACGGTTACTAGTTAGTGTTACTTCTATTACTGTTACTAGCCAGTGTTACTACCAGTACTGTTACTAGTTAGTGTCATTAATGGTACTTTCCCTAGTGTAACTTCTAGTACTGTTATAACAGGACGATAGGAAGAGACTAGACTCGGTTCCCATTGGGGAGGGATTAGTGGCTTCCTGTAGTCAACCTTGAGCACCATGTCCTCACCCAGCTGCTCCTCATGAGATGTTTCTGGATGTCCTGGAAGACGCTTTGGATCAAAGGGACTCGATCACAAAGAGCGTGATCAGGAAGAGCCAGGGAAGTTGGCAAATACAACAGATTGTAGGACTCCTTGTATCTGCAAACCGACGTGATAAAATAGTCAATTATTAGTGATGACCACTTTAACTTCAGGGGAAATGCTGTCAATCTGTCCAGTTGTAGAGACCGTCCGTCTCACTGTGTCTTCAACAGATTTGGTGGTCCAAAGCTCCGTCACTGACAACGTGGTGAAAGAGGGCGGTCAGGTCACACTCACCTGTACCTCAGCCTGCTCCTTCCACCAATCGGACGTCTACTGGTACAGAAATGGCCACGCCCTATCAGGGACAGGCCCCACCCTCCACCTCAGCGATCTGACCAATAACAACACAGGGAATTACAGCTGCTCTCTGGACTCCAGTGGGAAGATAACCTCTGAGCCTTGGAGTCTAACGGTGTTGGAAGATGGAGGTGAGCCCCTCTGTATTCACTAATGCACATGAGGGTGGTCCCTCATCTAATGTAATATAGTCTGTTATAGTCTGACATTATCTAATGTAATATAGTCTATTATAGTCTGACATTATCTAATGTAATATAGTCTATTATAGTCTGACATTATCTAATGTAATATAGTCTGTTATAGCCTGACATTATCTAATGTTATATAGTCTATTATAGTCTGACGTTATCTAATTGAATCTAACTGTATCTAAAATAAAGCCATTTTAGAGGTAATCTAATGTAATTGTTTCTGAAATGATGTCATCTAATCTAATCTAACTGTATTCAACACGTTGTAATGTAATCTCACTGTCATTTACAAAGTGATCTAAACTAATCTGATGTGTCTGACATAAATGTGTTGTTTTACAGAGAAATGGCGCCTGACGGTGTCGGTGGTGTCCGGCGTGCTGCCGGCTGCGTTCCTTCTCCTCCTGGCTGGGCTTGTCTTCGCTAAGAGGTACTCCAGCACTACTCATCTGTTCAACCTGGGGTAGGGAATGGAGCCCACTGTGGAGCTCAACGGGAAGAGTTTGTGATTACAGCTCATCATCATGCGTGTCGCCAAACGGAACAGAATGGAAATCTTCGAAATTTCGACTTTAATCTCAAAGGTCCCGTGACGTGCCGCCAGGTGTGAGTGTGATTCGCCGTTACGAGCCGTTTTGAAAATCTGCCCCTTATGACATCACAAGCGGGCGTGTCCACCTAGATGTACGCTGGATAGATGAGCAACGTTTGCTACAGTCCACCGGGTAGGCTGGTGGACTGATCTATCCAGCACACATCTAGGTGGACACGCCCACTTGTGATGTCATAAGGGGCAGATTTTCAAAACGGCTCGTAACGTCTAATCACACTCACACCTGGTGGCACGTCATGGGACCTTTAATGATGATAATGAGATGATAATGTTTGAGGCATTATTACCCTTGGAGACTAAACTCATAGTAATCCATAGAAATCTCTCTTGAATCTCTATTGACTTTGGTAGTAAAATGGTGTTTATTGGACATATCGTTAATGTCTTTTTTTTGTTATTAAATAGGAGACATGCACAGAAGAAAAAAAAACAGGTAAGGGTTAAACTAAAAGTGTGTGTGTGTGTGTATATATATATATATGTGTGTGTGTGTGTGTGTGTGTGCGTGTGTGCGTGTGTGTGTGCGTGTGTGCGTGTGTGTGTGTGTGTGTGTGTTAATAGTGGACACACGTGTTTGTGTGAGTATGTCTGTCTGACCTCCTGTCTGTCTGTCTAGGAGGTGGGCCGTAAACAGGAAGTGGTGGGAGCTTCAGAGGAAGTCTGCTATTCAACCGTCCACTTCCAAGCCAACTCCTCAAGGTAACCGCCCCCTGTTACGACGTAACCTTCTGATGATGAAGAAGACGGTAACAATGTCATCACTAATAAGACGCGATGATGTCATCTTTTAATCAGTGAAACAGATCAGGGTGAAGTACTTGTTCATTGATGAAACCAGTGCCAACACTAGCTCCTTTAAACATTCCTAATGAACCGTTTCTAAAGCTTAACGGACCAGAACGGCCCGGGCCATCAAACCATCGTCTCCCCTGGCTTTACCTCTGGTACCAATAGCATTTTAAAAATGACTTGGTTTTACCAATTCTGCCAAAGAGCATTTAGCGTGTGGGTAGTAAAATGTTTCTAAACACCCTGTTTTAGCTCAAGTTCGAACACTATTTGAATTTATGATGAATTTATTTGATCATGATATGAGTTATTTTGAGTTCTAGGAAGGAGGGGGAGGTGTTAACCCCATGGTTACGAACCACAGCAGCTTTTTTTAAGCGAGGACAGATCTTATCTTAGAGTGTCATAGTGAGCGACGCTGTGACCGACGCAACCAGCAACATAAACCACCACACACACACACACACACACACACACACACACACATACACACACACACACACACACACACACACCCTTCACCCTGATATTCAAGAGCACCTGAGCTGGAATTCAGAGTAGAGTTGATTTTTAACAAACTGTTTGGTGTAGTCTCAAAAAAAACGTAGTGCTTTTAAATCTGTTTTTCAAAATAAGTTTACTATTTAGTTGATTATTTACTCAAAGAAGACATGCTAAGATGTTTAAAACAGGTTCACTGGTTCACTAGTTCAGTGGCACTTGTAGCCTACTAGGAAATGATGGCGGGAATCTGAGGCTTGCTGGTCTGTTTTCTTGGTGACAGATCAGCCCCTGGACCGGAACATGAGATTGTCTACAGCGAGGTCGTTCGCTGAACCAAACTCAAGCAGCGACTCCTCTTCCTCCTCCAGTGATGACGAGATAAGGAACGCCGTCATCATGTCTGGTGTCTCTCACAGACTTAGTGGTTGAGTCTATTTCTGATGATTTCAGTGTTTTATCTTTTTATGCATTAGACTTTTCTGTTCATTGTATGTTGTTGTTTATTCTGAATATACTCAAGGTTGTCTGAGTAACGGTGAGGTTTGTAAAGACAGGTTCTTCTCCATTCTGGTCCTGATTCGTACAATCATAGCTTTACAGTCTATGGCTCATGTAGGCCTACAATAAGATCTGTCATGTTCTTAACATCGGTGGTTCCTGTGTTGAAAGTGAAGCCATTTCAAAAACTGAAGTAACTGGAGGGCAGATAATCACACTCACCACAGTGCAGCTAATATAAGAAGGGCAAAGTATAATTCTCTCAGTACGTTTACATGCACAGCTTAATCCGATTAAAGCCATAGTTCGACTATGCTCCGCAATTGGACAACTGCAATTGTCCGAGTATACATGGCGGTGAGTAAATCGATTCATTGGCGAAGCATGTTACTCCCGTCAGTTCGGCCACGGCGCAATGAATGAATAAAGATCATAATTACTACTTTACAACCTCGTTGATGAGCAACATTTAGAAAAACATGTACTTTTAATTGAGCCTTGGGTTAAATCGAAGCGTAGTGTGTACTGAATGCATGTTGATGATGATACACTCCTTATAGGGGGTAACTACATTGGCACGACACCGGCTTCCTCCATCTTCTGCACCAGCTTTTTAAATAAATCGCCGACCCGAAGTGAGTTGACAGCTGTCTACTGAAAACATCACTCTCCCGCCAGAGCAGCCCCTCCGCTGCCCGTCCGTATACGGCATTCCCCGCCGCGGCGCAAGGAATGAATAAAGATCGTAAACACGTTGGGAGAAAAAAAACATTTATTTTGACAGATGTGCCCGAAGTTACTACTTTACAACCTTGTTGATGACCCAGATTTAGAAAAACATGTACTTTTAATTCAGCCTTGGGTGAAATCGAAGCATAGTGTCTGTGTGCTTCCACCTTTAATGAATGCATGCCATGCGCGCTCCCGCAGCCGGGACACAATTCTTATAAGGGGTAACTACATTTACCGGCTTCCTCCATCTTCTGCACCACCTTTTTAAATAAATCGCCGTTTGTCTTTCCGACGGAGACAACAACACGACTATCGTCTCCTTCTACTTCCGGCTCACGGCCCCGAAGATCTCGAGCATGCGCAGAACGCAATTCAACGCATAATCCAATCCCATTCCGTACATGCATGCTTAACTCGACTATGAATCGCATTATCTAGGGGTCTTAATTAGACTATGAGAAACCCAATTCGATTCGATTTTAGCTCGACTAAGGTGTATACATGCATCTTAGTAATCCAATCATAGTTGGACTAACCCAATAATTCGACTTTCTTGAGTGTCATGTAAACGCACTGACTGAAACCCAGCAGGAACTTTGACTGCTGCCATGTGTGTCGAAGTCCTCTCTTCTCTGAATACTATTATTAAGATAGCAGAAGTCAGATAGAATTGAACAAAAGTATTTTTGTGAAGTGTCAGCATACAAATACAGGTATTATGCATAACCCAATTTAGACATAGAACAAGCTTTTTGGGAACTGTATTAGACCTTTCAAGTAGGCTATCAATGTTGAATGTCTCCCTTATTCTCAGCATACATTGTATTTTCATTTGGATACAGCTTTGGAAAATATTACTATATTGATAAATAACATTTATATTTTAGAATATTTTGTAAAATAAAGTTTAAAAAAACAACAACTGTATGTCTACAGACAAAAAAAATAAAAAAATAAAAAAAAGCCTCAACAAACTTAAAAAAATGTTTTCTACATTAGGCAGATGGAATCCAAGGTATACAACATACTACAATGGTATATGCTACTGTAGAAGCACACACACATATATATATATATATATATATATATATATATATATATATATATTGTAGCAGGCCCGTGGGTGTGGGGTTTCCACGCCACCAAGTCAAGTCGAAAGAACCAACACACACACAGCAGTATAATGTTCAGGGTTTTTTTATTTACCCACGGGTTCCATAATCCGTATTCAAATCGTTCAGTCCAGGGGTCGGCGCCAGAAGGGTTGTCTAAAACAAAGCGGTCGGTACACAGTAATCAATGAAGTCCTCTTCCCCTCACTTGGCGGTACACACCGTGTTAGCTCCCCAGCGGCTAACACTCCCCAGAGGCTCACACAGACACCCTCTGGATACCTAGTCTGTGTACCAGTCTCAGCTTTATACACTAGTCCACCTGTGTACCAGTCTCAGCTTTATACACTAGTCCACCTGTGTACCAGTCTCAGCTTTCTACCTGTTGCTCAACCGACCGCTGCACGCTGACCACAAACAGCCAGCTAACCCTAAACGTATCCATCTCTAACCTCATAGGGCTTATGCATCAGAATGCATCATGGGATGTTTTGGTGGCGATACTCGTGTCCTTTGTGACCCAAAGGAGGGAGACGAGGCCGGGGTGATGAAGCTTCCTCCGTGGGCGGTGGTGACATCACAGCCAGGAGCAGAGCAGACATAATGACCAGAGAATCTGCTTCCTCTCCTCCAAATCTTCCTCTCTCCCTTCATATCACTCTGTCTTTCTTTGCTCACTCAGCATCACTCTCCTCACTCCTTTCCTCTCACCATGTATCACTCTCTCACACTCAGTATCACTTTCTTTGTCTTCCCTCTCTCACACCAGGGCCCCGTTTCCCGAAAGCATCGTTAGCTAACGACGTCGTTAAAACCCTCGTAGCTAACGAGGGCTCCAGGGGCACTCGTAGAGCGCTAAGAGGCATCGTTACTATAGCCTCAGTGGAGTCACCAGCTGGACATTCCAACACCACAGAATGTCCCGCTGGCACTATTTCGCAATACCCCAAAAACAGTGGTTACCGCCGATATATTACTCGTAGACTACTGTTAGATTTAAACAGCAAAGACAGATGCAGCAATTTAAAATTCCAAAAATACATGCGCAGTCGAAATGTACCGATCAAACGCCACGTCACGAGGCATATAATAAAATCAAATGATTCCATTGCTCGTGTCGGAGGTCGCTTTCGAGCTGCACTTGCTGTCTCCCTCTGATTTTAATTCAACCATCGTGGTTAAAATGTCCTCATATTGATCAATGACAGAAGACATACTGTACATGAATCATGCTGAGACCAGCGGGTGTCTGAGAATTTCTGCAGGCTTTTTTGTTGCGATAGTTTGCCATAAAGCTCTGTAGGCACGTCGGTGAGGCTGTGATGAAGTTCACTATTTATTGGACCGTGTCTAGACGAACATCCCTGACCTTAGTGGAGTGCACAATCGCTGCGATGCGTGCCTTTCCCGCTTACATTGCCTGCACCATCCAACAATATGGGCAACAATATTGCCCAACAATATGGGCAGGAATCGATCTAGACCAGCAACAGCAATAGCCGTGTCAATGCCTCTGTGTTTGAATGATAATGAATGAATGGAACGTTGCATTTTTAATGTTGACACCAAAGTTTCTAGAGAGTGTGCGGCGAGCCAATCACTGAATGAATGAATGAATGAAACCTTCTGCGGAATCAGAGAAAGTCTGCCCTCTTTGCGGCGCAAAGCATGTTTCAGAAATCAGCACATTTAAATAAATGCTATAGTTGTCACACAGACACATGCTATTTTTTATTTTTGTAATATGGCATTATTTCAGGGGGGAAAATGCCATGAAACAATGTACGCACGGTGCGTTCAGGATTAGGACCATTTCAGCACTGTGTCAGTGGACAGCTACAAGCCTACGACGTCGTAAGAGCAGAGCACGCGCGTTCATGTTAAGAGGAGTTTCGGGAAACGCTCGCAAAAAAGTTACGATGCATCGTAAGATCCGTCGTAAAAAGGATCGTACGAGCGTGGATCTATCGTTATCGGGAAACGGGGCCCAGATTCCTGTCTTTCCTCTCTCACTCTGTATCACTCTCTGTCTTCACTCTCTAACTCTTATCACTCTCTTTACCATATACAGTATATCTCTCTGTTCTGTTCATTCGGTCTCTGTATTTCATCCTCATTCCCCTTCCTTCTAATAATCCATACACACTGGAGATACTCCACCTGTGGCCGATTGGCCGAGTCCATTGGGGCCCAAGGTGCATCCCTAACTTCTAGTCTCTACGTTTGATGAATCCTCCTGTTTCTTCTTCACAGGCTCCAGTTTACCAAGTTATCCCGGATCTACATCAAGACATAACGGTTGTTCAATAGAATAATAGAAAGTCAAACTCTTCTTCAAATGATGGTTTCTATGATCGGGGCCAAGCTGTAGATCAATCCAAAGCAAAGGGACTACTCCTATAAAACATGTTGATAATGGGACTATAGGGACGTTCTACTGGGCCAATAGAAACTAAACTGTTGATTGCATGTCATGTCAATGAGAGAGGGAGAAGGGCAGCTATATATGGACTTTAAAGCATTGTGAAGTAGTGACTATTGCAGAAATTATCTAAAAGGAGGAAGTTAAATGTGATGACATTTTGCTGTAGCATTGCACAATCAACCAATCAGCTGACCTGTCCTTTGACGGCTATAAGCAGACAATGAAAGGACGCTACGGAGCAGATTAAGATGAATCCATGGACCCTCTCTGTGCTCCTGCTGCTAGCTGGTAAGCTGTAATGCTTCTTCTGTTTACTACCTGGAACGTGTCCGTACTCAAACTGGATCCAGCCGGCCTGCTGGCTCAACCTAGAGCTCTTTCTAGAGTCTACTGGACCTCAACTCTACCACTAGACACAGACACAGAAGGACACTGATCGGTTTATCGTTCCATATATTATCATAATAATAATAATAGTAGTGATGGTAATGATAATGCATTGTTTTCTTAATGGGCCTCACCCAAAAAGTTTTAGTAACATAATAGAAAAAACATTAAAAAGATAAACATAAAAGAAAAAAACTTGATACATAAAGTATGAAATTAGATATAATCTATGATATGATATATGATATAATATGATATCATATGGTGTGCGATATGATAGCATATATTATGCTGTATGATGTGATATTAAATATGATATTATATGATATAAACACAACACAATACAACCCAACACAATACAATATCAACATCACACCCTGTATGGCTAGCCCTCTCAACATTTAATCAGTTAGGCTGACTAGTAGTGATTTCGTTTTCACTAGTGGAAATGACATTTCAACATGACCTTTTAACGTAATTCCTTTTTCACTCAAGAATATCAATTACAGATGTCTACAATTAAATTTCCACATGTTGTAAATGATTGTGACTCGTGGAAATGTAAACAAACCGATATATATCAACAAACCATTTTGGTTGTGTGGGCAAAGTTTCCCTCAGCAAAGAAGAACAACATGGCAGAGATATTCTCAGTGGAAGATGCAATATAATGATATAGATCCGGCATTAAAATGGGTTTTGATCACATTTCTAGAAAGAAATGTGTCTTTTATTTTCACTAATATTCATTCAGTGATTGTTTATCAAGTTGAGTTTGTTAGTTATCAGGAAAGTTCTTTCAGGGCTTGCCAGGATATAGCGGTGGTGGTTGATCAGGACGCAGCTACCGCTGAAAACAAAGCATGGAAAATGTGACACGAACACAATATTCTGAACAACCCCGAATAGATTGATTCTAGATCCCTGTGATACGAGCGGGACGCTGTGATGAGGAACATTAATGTACACAATGCACACTTACCGTTGCTACGAGTTCTATGTAAAGGTTCATTTGCACAAACTCAGATGAGGATGTATCCCCTAAATACTTTAGTCATTTACTAATTTAAAGATAACTGAATTAGCCTGCTTTTACAACAAACCATAGCGCACTTATTGCTATAACGATGGTAAGTGTGAAAGCTGTGCTGCCCTATATTGTTTTATTTATGGTGTAAACAAGGCTCCGCTGGCTAGGAAATAGACAGATATACTAGGGTGCACCAGACAGAACAGAGCCTCCCAGAGTACCGCCGAGGCGATGACCCCCTCATGTGTGAGAGGTCACTACATGCTCGGTGCGTGACCTCATGTGAGGCCCTCCCATAGAACCGGGCTCCCTGTTGTGACCCCACTGTCTGCTTCCTCCAGGGCCGCTGGGGGCGGACCCTGACTGGGGCGTGGAGTACCCTGACTCCTTCTGCGTGGTGGAGGGCTCCACCGCCACCATCCCCTGCAGCTTCACCCACCCCGCGGGTTACCAGGTGAACCGGGTGGTGTGGTGCCCCAATCACAAGATCTGCCAGCTCCACACATTCAACGTGTACGACAGCAACAACGTCTCGGCTGACAGCAGGTTCCTGTACCTGGGGGACCTCGTCAGGAACTGCACCTTGAAGATCAACAAGACGGTGAAACGGGATGCTGCAACGTACCGCTTCCGCATTGAGTACAACAAAGATAGAATAGGGTTCACCGGAACAAATGGAGTCAGAGTCAACGTCACTGGTAAGTGTTACTACTAGTACTGTCACTGGTTAGTGTTACTACTAGTACTGTCAGTAGTCAGTGTTACTACTAGTACTGTTACTAGTAAGTGTTACTTCTAGTACTGTTACTAGTTAGTGTTACTACTAGTACTGTTACTAGTCAGTGTTACTACTAGTACTCTTACTAGTCAGTGTTACTTCTAGTACTGTTACTAGTCAGCGTTACTACTAGTACTGTCACTAGTCAGTGTTACTACCAGTACTGTTACTAGTTAGTGTTATTAATGGTACTTTCCCTAGTGTAACTTCTAGTACTGTTATAACAGGACGATAGGAAGAGACTAGACTCGGTTCCCATTGGGGAGGGATTAGTGGCTTCCTGTAGTCAACCTTGAGCACCATGTCCTCACCCAGCTGCTCCTCATGAGATGTTTCTGGATGTCCTGGAAGACGCTTTGGATCAAAGGGACTCGATCACAAAGAGCGTGATCAGGAAGAGCCAGGGAAGTTGGCAAATACAACAGATTGTAGGACTCCTTGTATCTGCAAATTGACGTGATAAAATAGTCAATTATAAGTGATGACCACTTTAACTTCAGGGGAAATGCTGTCAATCTGTCCAGTTGTAAAGACTGTCCGTCTCACTGTGTCTTCAACAGATGGAGAGGATGTGGAGGTCAGAAGCTCCGTCACTGACAACGTGGTGAAAGAGGGCGGTCAGGTCACACTCAACTGTACCTCAGCCTGCTCCTTCCACCAATCGGACGTCCACTGGTACAGAAATGGCCACGCCCTATCAGAGACAGGCCCCGCCCTCCACTTCAGCTATCTGACCAATGACGACACAGGGAATTACAGCTGCTCTCTGGACTCCAGTGGGCAGATCACCTCTGAGCCTTGGAGTCTAATGGTGTTGGAAGATGAAGGTGAGCCCCTCTGTATTCACTAATGCACATGAGGGTGGTCCCTCATCTAATGTAATATAGTCTGTTATAGTCTGACATTATCTAATGTAATATAGTCTATTATAGCCTGACATTATCTAATGTAATATAGTCTGTTATAGTCTGACATTATCTAATGTAATATAGTCTATTATAGTCTGACATTATCTAATCTAACATTATCTAATCTCATATAGTCTGACATTATCTAATCTCATATAGTCTATTATAGTCTAACATTATCTAATTGAATCTAATTGTATCTAAAATAAATTCATTTGATAGGTAATAATCTAATCTAACTGTATTCAACACGTTGTAATGTAATCTCACTGTCGTTTACAAAGTGATCTAAACTAATCTGATGTATCTGACATAAATGTGTTGTTTTACAGAGAAAAGGTCTACCAGGCACCTGACGGTGTCGGTGGTGTCGGGCGTGCTGTCGGCTGTGTTCCTTCTCCTCCTGGCTGGGCTTGTCTTCGCTAAAAGGTACTCAAATCAAATCTGATAAGAGGTCTAAATTGGACGTTGAAGATTATTTGTGAGACAGTGTTTCCCCCTAGATTGTTTTGTAGCAGTGGTGCTGTGAGTTGGTAACCTAGCAACACTAGGGGGGTCCGGGGGCATGGCCCCCCCGGAAGAAAAATTAGAAAAATAACCCTTTAAATGGTTACTCCTGGTGAGATGTTTTTGGGAAAAATTTACAGATTGAGCTTCCAAATATGACAACAATAACCAACAGAGTCAAGGTATCTGCTGAGACCAGATCATTGTGCAAATGTGCCTTGAACTTGGCAGAAACTAAGTTCATATTTTATGTTAATTTTCAGCTATTTCTTTGATATTTATTTATAAAATACATACTTTTTTTTTTTTGCAGTGTCGCTGACAATCAATGCATATAGGGGAAACACTGTGACATGATATTTTTGGTATATAGTATATATTGCTAAGATTTGTGTTGATATAAATGTCTGTTCAACTTGGGGTAGGGAATGGAACTCAGTGTGAATCAATCGCTGCTTAGCATCATAGGTGTCTCATGTAAAGTAAAGTAAAATGGTGTTGTACTATTGGACATGTCTGTAATGTCTTTTTTTTCATTATTAAATAGGAGACATGCACAGAAGAAGGCACCAGAGGTGATTCAAAAACAGGTAAGGGTTAAACTAAAAGTGTGTGTGTGTGTGTGTGTGTGTGTGTGTGTGTGTGTGTGTTAATAGTGGACACACGTGTTTGTGTGAGTATGTCTGTCTGACCTCCTGTCTGTCTGTCTAGGAGGTGGGCCGTAAACAGGAAGTGGTGGGAGCTTCAGAGGAAGTCTGCTATTCAACCGTCCACTTCCAACCCAACTCCTCAAGGTAACCGCCCCCTGTTACGACGTAACCTTCTGATGATGAAGAAGACGGTAACAATGTCATCACTAATAAGACGCGATGATGTCATCTTTTAATCAGTGAAACAGATCAGGGTGAAGTACTTGTTCATTGATGAAACCAGTGCCAACACTAGCTCCTTTAAACATCCCTAATGAACCGTTTCTAAACCTTAACGGACCAGAACGGCCCGGGCCATCAAACCATCGTCTCCCCTGGCTTTACCTCTGGTACCAATAGCATTTTAAAAATGACTTGGTTTTACCAATTCTGCCAAAGAGCATTTAGCGTGTGGGTAGTAAAGTGTTTCTAAACACCCCGTTTTAGCTCAAGTTCGAACACTATGTGAATTTATGATGAATTTATGAATTTATTTGATCATGATATGAGTTCTTTTGAGTTCTAGGAAGGAGGGGGAGGTGTTAACCCCATGGTTACGAACCACAGCAGCTTTTTTTAAGCGAGGACAGATCTTATCTTAGAGTGTCGTAGTGAGCGACGCTGTGACCGACGCAACCAGCAACATAAACCACCACACACACACACACACACACACACACACACACACACACACACACACACACACACACACACACACACACACACACACACACACACACACACACACACACACACACACACCCCTTCACCCTGATATTCAAGAGCACCTGAGCTGGAATTCAGAGTAGAGTTGATTTTTAACAAACTGTTTGGTGTAGTCTAGCAAAAACGTAGTGCTTTTAAATCTGTTTTTTAAAATAAGTTTATTATTTAGTATATTATTTACTCAAAGAAGACATGCTAAGATGTTTAAAACAGGTTCACTGGTTCACTAGTTCAGTGGCACTTGTAGCCTACTAGGAAATGATGGCGGGAATCTGAGGCTTGCTGGTCTGTTTTCTTGGTGACAGATCAGCCCCTGGACCGGAACATGAGATTGTCTACAGCGAGGTCGTTCGCTGAACCAAACTCAAGCAGCGACTCCTCTTCCTTCCGTCATGACGAGATAAGGGACACTGCCGTCATCATGTCTGGTGTCTCTCACAGACTTAGTGGTTGAGTCTTGTTCTATTTCTGATGATTTCAGTGTTTTATCTTTTTATGCATTAGACTTTTCTGTTCATTGTATGTTGTTGTTTATTCTGAATATACACAAGGTTGTCTGAGTAACGGTGAGGTTTGTAAAGACTGCTTCTTCTCCATTCTGGTCCTGATGACCCTAGGCTACGTTTCAATAAAATACTTCTCAATTCAGTTTCCTGAGGGCAAGGCCGCTCAGTCTTTCATGGGCCTGTTTTTCTGTTAGCTTACAGTATTCATACAATCATAGCTTCACAGTCTATGGCTCATGTAGGCCTACAATAAGACCTGTCATGTTATTAACATCGGTGGTTCCTGTGTTAAAGTGAAGCCATTTTAAAAACTGATAAGTTAATGGGGGGCAGATTATCACACTCACCACAGTGAGCTAATATAAGAAGGGGGAAGTATAATTCACTGAAACCCAGCAGGAACTTTGACTTCTGCGTGTGTGTCGAAGTCCTCTCTTCTCCGAAAACTATTATTAAGATAGCAGAAGTCAGATAGAATTGAACGAAAGTCTTTTTGCGAAGCGTCTGCATAAAAATACAGGTATTATGCATAACCCAATTTAGACATAGAACAAGCTTTTTGGGAACTGTATTAGACCTTTCAAGTAGGCTATTCAACTATAAAAGATCCCTTTTTCTCAGCATACAATGTATTTTCATTTGGATACAGCTTTGGAAAATATTACTATATTGATAAATAACGTTTATATTTTAGAATATTTTGTAAAATAATGTTCTTTAAAAAAAACAACTGTACAGACAAAATAAAAAAAATTAAAATAAAAAAAAAAGCCTCAACAAACTTTAATTTTTTTTTTCTACATTAGGCAGATGGAATCCAAGGTATACAACATACTACGATGGTTTATGCTACTGTAGAAGCACACACACACACACACACACACACACACACACACACACACACACACACACACACACATATATATACATATATTATAGGCTATTAATAACTTTTTTATGTTCTATAATAGTAATTGTATCAATACAGTTATAGTTAATTTGTTATGTTACACATTAGGCATTTATTTTTTTATTTTTTTTATTATTTTCATCAAAAGGAAACACATATACCATCATACGGTGTAATTTCATACTTCAATCAGCATACAATTCCTGGTAGCAACAGTATTCCTCTACTCCATATGGTTTTAACCACACATCCACATATATACCATTCATTCCCACTCATCCACATATATCGTTCACCTTTTAAACACACAAACCCAAACACACACCCACAGTTTGTAACCCAAACACACACACCCACTCCCACCCCCACTCAACACACACACACACACACACACACACACACACACACACACACACACACACACACACACGGCGGCGCACACCTGCATCTAGTTCCGCTGATTATTCGCTGATTATTACGCGGGTCTCGGTGCGGATCGCGCTGCGTCTCCATTGAGCCCCACTGTGCTGCTGCTGTTCGCGCTCCGTCAGCTGTTGACTCCACCACATCGAACAGGTTAGATTGAAAAATACGCTGAGCCGTCTCCATTACACGGTTAATATTGACGTTATTTTATAAGTTTAACCGAAACATGGTTAGAAACGTCCGGTTCAAGTTATAAAAGTAACTAATGATCCGTCTGGTCCTTTGTTTTCCAGGTTGACCGTCGGGTTAACGAACACTTTTTGAAGTAAAACTGCCCGCTACATCCGGACCTGCTGTGAGTAGGACATTTATTTATAATTTATCTTAATTGTTTTTTACTCTAGGCCTACTTGATAAGTTGAATAATAGTAGTTCTGGATGTATGTCGTCGTAAGCTGCTTTTAATTGATATTTTTCGCCGGGTGACGAGGCTGCAGATATTTATCAATGACTCCATGACTGAGTTGGACATGACGTCACGCAATGACTCCGCATTCGGTTACCGTCGTAGTTAAATGGGAAAAATAACTTATTTGGATTTATTGGATTAAACACTAATTAAAACACACACACACCGTAAAACTAATCTCGTTGCTCTCCTTCACAGCTCAAGAAGAAGAAACAGATTCTGTGAGTATCACGATCGAACCACGAAGAAGAAACTGCGAACTGTAAGTCACAACATTTTCTTTTAATGCTGTGGGCTGACAGCGTTTAGTTTGAACCGGTTCTCAGGCCCCGCCCCGCCCCGCCCCGCCCCGCGTAGGCCCCGCCCCACGTAGGCCCCGCCCCGCCCCGCGTAGGCCCCGCCCCGCGTAGGCCCCGCCCCGCCCCGCGTAGGCCCCGCCCCGCCCCGCTCTCCCTCTCGCTCTCCCTCTCGCTCTCCCTCTCGCTCTCCCTCTCGCTCTCCCTCTCGCTCTCGCTCTTGCTCGCTCTCTTCCCCCCCCGTTCTCATGCCTCTCATTCGTCCCTAGAAGATACTTTATCTGTCCACTTTCCTACTACATTCCTCATCATTGCATCACATCCCATGTGTGTTGTCCTACTGATAAGGGTGTGTGACTGATTGACCAGAGATGCATTCTAGGGTTCTGCTCTGTTTGAGGCCTTCAGTTGTGTAGACGTTCCCCCTCAGGGGAACCTAGTGTTTAAGAGGCCGTCATCACGTTAGTTACATGAAGTGGAACGTCCTTCAGGATGGAGACAGGGACTCCTCAAGGAGACACACCAGGGGGGGGAGATGTGAGGGCTGTCCCTCTCAGCAACTAGAACCCAACCTGGTTCCTGCACCTGAGAACCACAGAGCATGTTCCAATGTTTCCCTCCGTACGCCTTGAAGCACCAGCCCCCCCACCACTGGTCTGACCCACCAGCCCCCCACCACTGGTCTGACCCACCAGCCCCCCCACCACTGGTCTGACCCACCAGCCCCCCCACCGCTGGTCTCTCTGTCAAACCCACCGCTGGTCTCTCCTCTCTCAAGGACCTACAAACCCACCGCTGGTCTCTCGTCAAACCCACCGCTGGTCTCTCGTCAAACCCACCGCTGGTCTCTCGTCAAACCTACCGCTGGTCTCTCCTCTCTCAAGGACCTACAAACCCAGCGCTGATCTCTCGTCAAACCCAGCGCTGGTCTCTCGTCAAACCCATCGCTGGTCTCTCTCTCAAAGACCTACAAACCCAGCGCTGGTCTCTCTCTCAAAGACCTACAAACCCAGCGCTGGTCTCTCTCTCAAAGACCTACAAACCCAGCGCTGGTCTCTCTCTCAAAGACCTACAAACCCAGCGCTGGTCTCTCTCTCAAAGACCTACAAACCCAGCGCTGGTCTCTCTCTCAAAGACCTACAAACCCACCACTGGTCTCTCTCTCAAAGACCTACAAACCCACCACTGGTCTCTCCATCAAACCCACCACTGGTCTCTCTTCTCTCAAAGACCTACAAACCCACCACTGGTTTCTCCTCTCAAAGACCTACAAACCCTCCACTGGTCTCTCAAAGACCTACAAACCCACCACTGGTCTCTCGTCTCTCAAAGACCTACAAACCCAGCACTGGTCTCTCCGTCAAACCCGCCACTGGTCTCATCTCTCAAAGACCTACAAACCCAGCGCTGGTCTCTGTCAAAACCTCCGCTGGTCTCTCCTCTCTCAAGGACCTAAAAACCCACCACTGGTCTCTCCTCAAAAATCTACAAAACCTCCACTGGTCTCTCCGTCAAACCCTCCACTGGTCTCTCGTCTATCAAAGACCTACAAACCCAGCGCTGGTCTCTCTGTCAAAACCACCATTGGTCTCTCCTCTCGTTTGGCTTTGTATTCCTTTGAGTATTGTCATTGTTTGTGTATATACACAATCTAATAACTGAAAATAAAGAGGTGTGATCTTTAACCTGGTACTGGTCAATCTTAGTACCCATGGGGTACTAAGTGTGTGAGGGGCAATATTTAACCTGGCATGGGGCACTAAGTGTGAGAGGCAATTGTTGACTTTGCACGGGGCACTAAGTGTGAGAGGGGTGATCTTTAACCTTGCATGTGGCACTAAGTGTGAGGGGCAATCGTTGCCCTTGCATTGGGCACTAAGTGTGAGAGGGGCAATCTTTAACGTTGCATGGGGCACTATTTCAGGTGAGGGGCGATCGTTGCCCTGGCATGGGGCACTAAGTGTGAGAGGGGCAATCGTTGCCCTGGCATGGGGCACTAAGTGTGAGAGGGGCAATCGTTGCCCTGGAATGGGGCACCAAGTGTGAGAGGGGCAATCTTTAACCTGGTACTGGGCACTACATGTGTGAGGGGAAATTTTTCTACTTGGCTTGTATTACCTGAACATTTAAATTTTCAGCTATAGGAGGATGCTACTCTTCCTGAAACACCCTGAGTGTCATTTGGTCGGATGTTTTTGGATGACTCAAGTCTGTGGCCTAAATGAAAGAGGATAACAAAGTGGGTGTTCAATACAGCAAGAGCCTGGTGCGATCTAGCATCTGGATCTCAATTCGACCCTTCTACGCACTGGACAGGATGACTTGAGTGTCATGCAGCTTGGACTGTAGTGTGACTGAATCATGCAAACAATGGGAAGCGACAATGGCTACATGGTACAATGGATGATGGACTAACGGCATTCCGAATGGACAGAATCAGATGAGAAACCAACTGACTGAAGATGGGAGATGAACAGTCTGCAACGTGGCTTCCCTACCTAACCTCAACATGATGGACTGCTGGCAAGCCCTCTGGATCTTCTGTACTCCTGCCCTGAGATCCAAGTATTTCTCGGGCTGAATCGGAAACCATCTTGGAAACATCCCAACTAGCGTCCCTGTCGCGCTGCAGTTGTGCTCTTCAGAAGAGGAGGTGAAGAAAGTCTCACTGGGGCTTCAAGGTCTATGAAGAGGAACGTTGAAATGTGCTCCATGATTCTCTCCTGTAAGAGCTGTGTTGTATTCTAGTCGCCGAGTGGGGGAGCCTCACATCCTACCCTTTGGCGTTTCTCCTCGGGGAGTCCCTGTCACTGTCTTGACGGACATTCCAGGTCATGTAACTGATGTCACGACAGCCTTTTGAAAACTTGGTTCCTCCTGAGGGGGAACGTCTACAGAACTGTAGGCGTCAGATGGCACAGTATCCCAGCATGCATCTCTGGTCACTCAGATCACACCCTGATCAGTAAGGCAACACTCATGTGATGTGCATGCGATGTTTTAGAGAGTAGTAAGGAAGTAGACAAAAGGCATGAGAACAGTTTGTTATTTTGTACTGTTGTCAGCCTTGTTTATGGGTGGGAATTATTTGCTAAATGGGGGGGATATGAAATGTATAGTCAATTATTTGTACATGAACCAACAGCAACAAACTACTAGATCTGCTCAAGGTAAGTCTGTTGGCTGTATTTTGCAAGAAGACGACCAAAGCACCCAAGAGCTCCATCGTCATTCCAGCTCAAGGTAAGGGGCTTCTGCGGGGGGGGTTGGTAGTTAGATGCGAGACTGTGATGTGCACGGGTCTATAAAGATGCTGTCTGACTTCACAGGATCTCCTGGACCAGGGTGGACCAGAGGCTGAGGACCAGCAGGTGACCAGATCCCCAAGCCCAGGCATGGGAGACCAGAGGCTGGAGACCAGATCCCACTGGACCAGGTATGGGGCACCAGGGTGGATGATAATAATAATAATACATTGGATGTGTATAGTGCTTTTCTCGCGCTTAATTATAATGTAGGGTATCCAGATCCCCTAGACCAGGCATGGGGTACCAGGCTGGACCGGAGGCTGTGGACCGGAGGGTATCCAGATCCCCTAGACCAGGCATGGGGTACCAGGCTGGACCGGAGACTGTGGACCGGAGGGTATCCAGATCCCCTAGACCAGGAATGGGGTACCAGGCTGGACCGGAGACTGTGGACCGGAGGGTATCCAGATCCCCTAGACCAGGAATGGGGTACCAGGCTGGACTGGAGACTGGGGACCGGAGGGTAACCATAACCAAACACTTGACAACTGGAGGTTCTTTTTAATTATTTCAAATGATCGTAGAGGGTGTTCATTAGTTTTTCCTTCCGATTTTTCATTCGGTGAATTTTAGCTAAAGCTGTGATTTCAAGTAATTAAGGTCACATCAGCTGCTACTACTATAGTTTATCCAGCGTACATCAAGGTGGACACTAAAACACAACTAAAACGTAACAGCTGGTCACTCAAACCTGGTGACGTAACATCACCCTTTTAATGTGTGTTTGTATTGTGAACAGATTAAGCTGACGACCCACCAGGTGCAAGACGAGGACTACGATGGGACTGCTCAAGTCTTTGGAAGGTTAATACCAACAGTTTTTTTTACATCATTTCACCACCAGAGCTATGCTGTTCAATTCACAGAATGTTTTACTATATTCCTGAATTACAAATTCCCAAGTGTGTGCATGTTTCATGTTGGAAGTTTAAAATTTGATTTGATTCAGAATTATTTAAACAAGGTGTCCAAAGAATAATAAACTACTACCACTGTTTCTACTGTGTAGAATTCTCAAAACAAAAGTATTTTCTTCAACAAATTATATTAACAAAAGAAATCATGGACAAAATGATGGAGGAGGAGCCAGCTATCTGGAGGGAGACCCGGAATCTGGTTAGCCTCCTAGCTGGACATCGTTAGCCTCCTAGCTGGATATCGTTAGCCTCCTAGCATAATTGATATTGTTAGCTTCATAGCATAATGGATATCGTTAGCTTCATAGCATAATGGGTATTGTTAGCCTCATAGCATAATCAACATCGCTATCCTCATAGCGTTATCTATATCGTTAGCCTCATAGTGTTATCTATTTCGTTAGCCTAGTATAATTGATATTGTAGCATAATGGACATGGGTAGCCTCATAGCGTAATGGACACAGGTAGCCTCATAGCGTAATCGTCATTGGTAGCCTCATTGACATCGTTGGCCTATGGCTAGCAACAGATCATGCTACGAGGCTAACGATTTGTGTTTTTCCTCTTGCATCATTTCAGTGACCCACCGACGACACCTCGTCAGATCTGGACAGTGGAGACTTCATTGGAGACGGATTCAACTTCTACCTCGCAGGACGTGACTTAAGTCACGGGTTGTCAAGGGTTCCTTGTTTCTCAAGGGTTCCTTGGTTCCTTCGCGGGTTCCTCATGGTTCAGTGTTAGGGACAGAGTTAGGGTCAGATGGTCTCACGATGAACCATTGTTTTTTTTAATCACATCCCAGAATTGTTTCACTGTGCGCACAGATGTTGAAATGTATACTGATGTTTTATGATATAAAATCATTTAAAATGACCTGGTTGTGTGGCTTGTTGTATGGTAATTTTATTATACACATGCATGTTACCCTAATAAGGTAAGGTTACCTCTCCCCTCCCCTATACCCTAACCTCCCCCTCCCCTATATCCTAACCTCCCCCCTCCCCTGTCCTCCCTCCTCCCATATCCTCTCCCAACCTCCCTCCCCTATACCCTAACCTCCCCTATCCTCCACAACCTCCCCCTCATACCCTTACCTTCCCTATACCCTAACCTCCACCCTCCCCTATACCCTGACCTCCCCCTCCCCTATCCTCCCCCTCTCCCCTTTACCCATACCGCCCCCCTCCTTTAACCCTAACCTCCCCTATCCTCCCCTTTACTCATACCTCCCCCCCCTCCTCTAACCTTAACCTCCCCCTCCCCATCTGCCCCTTTACTCATACCTCTAACCCTAACCTCTCCCCTCCCCTATACCCTAACCGCCCGCCTCCCTTACCCTCACCCACAACCTTACCCTGATCCTCACCCTTATCCTAATCCTCATCCTCACCCTTACGCCTAACCCTAACCCCTAAACCTAACCTTAACCATAGCAGCGATTATCAAGCCAGTAAAAGCATGTATGATGATGTTAGCTAACTAGACAATCGGATGGACAGTGGCTATACAGTATAGCTAGTCCAGCTTTCCAACCCAATTTTGTGTAGTCCACCTTTGTGAAATGTGTGATAAACAGGAAAAGGTCCTGCCACACTTACCTGACAACTGGAATGGGGTAATTTTTGGGATTACCGTTGAACTACTATGTGTTCACCCGGCTATGAACTGAGACTTGATAAATCATATTATCAATATATAACATATCTTGCCTTTTCTCTCTATAGTGTAACACTATATAGTACCATTGATACACTTATTAATACTAACCATCATGAAACGTATAGCAATACTAACCCACTCTATATATATCTCTCTCTTCCCCCTTACCTCACTTGTGAGGTAAACCATTACCAGTCATCAGCCATCCTTGTATTTGGCCCTCATCGCACCTGAAGTCCCATCCCTATGACTGCCCTACCATCGCCTGTTGCTGTCCCCTTGACCGGATTCCTGGCCTGCGCTGCCTAGCGATCCACTACTGCCCTGGCTATGACAATTCCTAATCCCTATGACAATTCACACTAGACTATTTGAGCTTTCTGACACTAAATGGGATTCATGCATTATCATACTGGTTAGGTAACCATCCCACCTCTTTGTAACATACACCCCAGGTGGCTCTAAACACCATGTTCTATTCTCTACACCTAACTAACCTATTCATTTATCATGTATACAAACCTCACTGCCCTGTAACTGACCCTAGGCAGATGGGTCAGGCCCTCGAGTCGTCACCCCTGTTACTCATGGGCTCTCTCTGAATGTTCAATACTCTGTAAAGCGCCGTGAGACGTGTAATGTTTTGGCGCTCTATAAATAAAATTGAATTGAATGTTAACTTGTGTATAATTCCCAATTTTTATTGATATATTTGCTAAGTTAAAACTTAGTTCCCCGGCCCCATTCATTTTTGTAAGGAAATGTTCTATTTTGTCTCATTTTAGGCAAAGTATAAGGCAATACTTTCTTAACAATATAATTGGAACCATGAATAAGTCGTTCAAGTAACAATATTCAAATACTACCCTAATCCCAACCCTAAACCTAACCCCTCCCCTTCCCCTAACCCCAACCCTAACCCTAACCCCTCCCCAAACCCCACCCTAACCCTAACCTCTCCCCTTGTCCTAACCCTAATCCCCACCCTAACCCCAACCCTAACCCCAACCCCAACTCTAACCCCTCCCCTAACCCCAACCCCAACCCTAACCTCTCCCCCTCCCCTAACCCCAACCCTAACCCCTCCCCCAACCCCAACCCTAACCTCTCCCCCTCACCTAACCCCAACCCCAACCCTAACCCCAACCCCAACCCTAACCCCTCCCCTAACCCCAACCCCTCCCCCTCCCCCTCCCCTAACCCCAACCCCAATCAGAGCCTAGCTCTCGGGCTCGCCCTCAGCCGGGAGGCGATGAGGGGGTGCCCGAGAGATAGGCTCGTTCTGAATTTTGAACAGTGTGGAATTATGTTTTATTAATCTAGGCAGAACAAGCTTGAGAAATGCATTCCACTTTGTGTGTAATGTATATTGTTATACACCGTGTGGCGCCAAAGACAAGCTCACTGCTGCTCTGTTAACCAGCGGGATGACGACCTTACAAACATGGCCACCAGCGAGACATCCGTACGACGTACCTCACATCATGAGTAGATCATATGAAGTAGTATATATGACAAATCAAACCACTGTGTTTCAGGTCTCCTGTGAAATAGTATATTATCTGTTTTAGTCGTTTAGCTGGTGATTGATTTCTTTTGCGTTTTTTTGAGTTTGTCTTTATTCATTTGAAACATTTATTGACGCAAGTGTCAATGAGAGGAGGAGGAGGGGAGGGTTTGGGGATGCCTACAGGTGTCCTGGACGTCGGGGCTTAGAACCAAGATGTTCCGGGTTCTGGCTGACGGTTTTGGTTGAACCCCTTGTTCTTCAGGTCACTAATATTGCGCTTTTGATTTTTCCTCCAGTGCGGACTAGCAGGTCAGCGTCGCAGCGGACCTCTGGAGACCAGATGAGCACCGTGGTGCAGATGAACGCCTACAGAGCAGCTGAACCTGCGTGGGACCCGAGGCTCCTGCTGCCGCCCCGGACACGCCGGCCGGCCGCGTCCTTCACCGTACGGTGTCTGTCTGTCTGTCTGTCTGTCTGTCTGTGGCCGCCCGCCTCCTTCACCGTACGGTGTCTGTCTGTCTGTCTGTCTGTCTGTCTGTCTGTGGCCGCCCGCCTCCTTCACCGTACGGTGTCTGTCTGTCTGTCTGGCCGCCCGCCTCCTTCACCGTACGGTGTCTGTCTGTCTGTCTGTGGCCGCCCGCCTCCTTCACCGTACGGTGTCTGTCTGTCTGTCTGTCTGTGTGCATCATGTCAGCGGTGGTTGGTTAGTGGGTGTGCTTTATTACAAACTCTTTTCTTAACAAGTTAGGTTTTCCGATTTTTGTATAATGTTATAATTCATTTGAATAATGCAACACACACACACACACACACACACACACACACACACTTTTCTTACACTAGCCAATCCAAAATGATCATAATATATATTGTAATACAACTGCACTTAGTAGTGTAGCATCTGCAGTAGCTATCACTGCTGTATACGGGGAATGGGTTAACCTAGTGATGGTTAGTGTATACGGGGAATAGGTTAACCTAGTGATGGTTAGTGTATACGGGGAATGGGTTAACCTAGTGATGGTTAGTGTATACGGGGAATGGGTTAACCTAGTGATGGTTAGTGTATACGGGGAATGGGTTAACCTAGTGATGGTTAGTGTATACGGGGAATGGGTTAACCTAGTGATGGTTAGTGTATACGGGGAATGGGTTAACCTAGTGATGGTTAGTGTATACGGGGAATGGGTTAACCTAGTGATGGTTAGTGTATACGATGAATGGGTTAACCTAGTGATGGTTAGTGTATACGATGAATGGGTTAACCTAGTGATGGTTAGTGTATACGGGGAACGGGTTAACCTAGTGATGGTTAGTGTATACAGGGAATGGGGTCAGCCTGGCGATTGTCAGTACTTGGCACTTGGTTCTATGAACGTCTTCACTGTACCGACGGCGATATATTGTTTCACTTCTTATGACAAATGTACTTATTGTAAGCGTCTGCAAAATGCCCTGAATGTAAATGTAACTTAACAACCTTAACATGCACCTCCTAAGGTCAATCGGTCAATCTAAAAGTCTGACTGCCCCTTCCAGAGACGCCGACGGAGCAGATCTGTGCACAGCGCCTTCATGGAGCACGTGGAGGAGACTCTGTCCAGGTCCTGGACTCACACCCGTAGAGAGCACCCTGGTTAGCACCCCTCTGTGTTTTCTGTGACTGCATGAACAGGAGTTCCTGTCACCCGTGGTCGTATGAACCCTCAAACGGGCGGCGTGTGGCTCAGGAGGCAGAGCGGGGTCGGCTGGTAACCGGGAGGTCGCTGGTTCGATCCCCCAGCTCCTCCTCCTAGCGGAGGGTGGAGGTGTCCCTGAGCGAGACGCCCTCACCCTGACTGCAGTGTTGTGAAGGGCTTTGAGTGGCCACTGGTTAGAAAGGCGCTGTATGAATGCAGTCTGTTTACCATTTAAAAAAAACAAACAGATAGTCAGATAGTTTAGTCTGAAGCCCAGTACAGTAAAAATCACCTCCAATACTATTTGGTTGCCATGGAAAAGTTTTTGTTGTCATCCATCCATGTTTTCTACTTTTTGACATCCATTTAGAACTTTTTTGGTGACTCTTTTCTTGGGATTTGTCGTTCATTCAGATCTGAATGAGCGACAAATCCAAGAGGCGTCCATTTAATCTGAATTATCAATTATTCAGATAATTTAACCAATTATCTGAATTGGAATCCGGTGTTGATGGTGTGACTGACTTGCTATTATTAGGGAAGCCATCTTTTCTTTGTTTACTCTCATCTGATCTTACTGGAAACAAGTCGACCCCAAGCTGAAGCGCTGGTCAATCCGCTCTAACCCAACGGAACAGCGGACAACACCGCCAGTAACACACTGACACCACCAGGTGGCGCCATAGGTCGTGTTTCTTTGTCATAACGTAGCCTCCTATCAGGCGATTAGTGACTAGCCAAATATATGAATGGTGTGTGTGTGTGTTAACTTTAGAAGCAAGCAACCAAGCAACAATGTTTAATAATTCCTTGAAAAAAGTCGACTTTTAGGAATCCATTTTATGAAGTTTTATTTATTACTCATGGCTTCCTAATAACGCCATTATATATCTTAGACTTAGACTTATTTAAGTCTAAGTCTAAGATATATAATGGTTTTGTTGAGAACACGTAATCGCTTAACCACTTTTGCTTGCGGATCGTAGTGATACGGCTGAGGAAACGCAACACTGAAGTGCAGGACACTACCTGACCACATGGGGGCGATGTGCGCAAATGCGTCGTCGAGGTAAAGCAGTGAGATGTCTTTATTAACTGCTCACAAGCAGCCTTCGTTCCCATCTAATTAAGGCCGAGTTATTTTTTTTTTTTAAAGAAACAAATATTAAACACATTTTTAATGAAGACAGACAAAATTCAGAAAAAAAAAATGTATATGATGCAATGAAGCTGGTAAATTAATAATCAAACTTAACAAAGACGAGAAGGCTACATATTAAAACACAAAAAAAGATAATGTATTAGGCTTATTTCTCAACTGTGAATATACAATGTTTAAAACATGAGCTAAGAACTGTGCACAAACAGCCCAAACGCAAAACAAAATGTAATTGTCATCTTCGTAACACATTTTGTACATTTACTCATGCCTTCCGTTGACCTTTCCCCTGATTACCAAAACCGACACTGACAAAGTAAATCCTGTTTGGCACTTTAGTCCTTCTCCTAAGGATGACACATTCAAAAAGAGTGTGTGTGTGTGTGTGTGTGTGTGTGTGTGCGTTGTGTGGGTTGTGTGTGTGTGTGTGTGTGTGTGTGTGTGTGTGTGTGCGGGGGTCTATTTCTGTGCCGGGGGGGGGGGGGGGGGGGGGGGTTGCATGTGTCACAGTAAAGGTCTCGTGTCCTGCGCCCTCGACCTGCGCTGACGGTCAGAAATCACTCCGATTACAAACCAGGAGTCCGGCCCGTCAGAGCAACGGCACCAGTAACGCCGGGGCTGGTCCGACCCTTAATAACCCCCCCGATACATAACTCACCCCCCCCCCCCTCCCCCCGCCGCCGGCCCTGATAGCAACCTCCCCCGACAGATAAATGTGCTCTTTATATTTTTAAAGGCACATTTCACAGCCTGACAAAAACAAACAGCGACCCCCCCTTCACCCCCGCGCGCCGCAAAATAATAACGTTTAACCGCTCTGCGCACACGTCTGAGCCAAGAGCAACAGCGGAGCTGTCGCTGTTGTTATTGTTAGCTCGTAGCGGCAGCGGCGGCGGCGGCGGTGGCGGCGTTAGGTAGCGCGCGCCACACTCACACCCACGCCGGTCGACGCCGTCACCCCCCCCCGCCGTCTGCCACCGACAGCCTGTCAGGGGGCCCCACACAAATGGGTGGGGGGTGGGGTGGGGGGCCCCCCCCCCCCCCCCTGCTGAGCAAGGTGAACAACTGGTCCGGTGGCTGCGTGGGACGCGGAGCCGTCCGGCTCCCGCTTTATGACCCCTGGGGTCCGTTAAAGTAACGGCAACGGCAGGGGCCACAGGGGCCCCTGGGGGGTCCAGGGCCCGGAGGGGGGGGGGAGCAATAAGGAGACCATCTTGCCCGGGGGTGTCGTCCAGGGTGAGGTGTCACGACTCCAGGTGGTGGGGTGGTGAGGGGGGGTGAGGTGGAGGCTACAGCGGGGTGAGGTGGAGGGTGAGGTGGAGGGTGAGGGGGTGAGGGGGTGAGGTGGAGGGTGAGGTGGAGGGTGAGGGGGTGAGGTGGAGGGTGAGGGGGTGAGGTGGAGGGTGAGGCGGTGAGGGGGGGTGAGGCGGGGTGAGGTGGAGGGTGAGGTGGAGGGTGAGGGGGTGAGGTGGAGGGTGAGGTGGAGGGTGAGGTGGGGTGAGGCGGTGAGGTGGGGGGTGAGGGGGTGAGGTGGAGGGTGAGGTGGAGGGTGAGGGGGTGAGGTGGAGGGTGAGGGGGTGAGGTGGAGGGTGAGGGTGAGGGGGTGAGATGGAGGGTGAGGGGGTGAGGTGGAGGGTGAGGTGGAGGGTGAGGGGGTGAGGGGGTGAGGTGGAGGGTGAGGGGGTGAGGGGGTGAGGTGGAGGGTGAGGGGGTGAGGTGGAGGGTGAGGTGGAGGGTGAGGTGGAGGGTGAGGGGGTGAGGTGGAGGGTGAGGCGGTGAGGGGGGGTGAGGCGGGGTGAGGTGGAGGGTGAGGGGGTGAGGTGGAGGGTGAGGGGGTGAGGTGGAGGGTGAGGTGGGGTGAGGCGGTGAGGTGGAGGGTGAGGGGGTGAGGTGGAGGGTGAGGGGGTGAGGTGGAGGGTGAGGTGGGGTGAGGCGGTGAGGTGGGGGGTGAGGGGGTGAGGTGGAGGGTGAGGTGGAGGGTGAGGGGGTGAGGTGGAGGGTGAGGGGGTGAGGTGGAGGGTGAGGGGGTGAGGTGGAGGAGGAGTACAGAGACTTGTCTCCCCACTTCAAAGCGAGGCGGGTTCTCTAAGGCGGCGGCGGCGGCGGCGGCGGCGGCGGCGGCGGACTGGGGGCCCGGCGGAGGCTGGGGTCGGACCGGCCGTCGGCGGGCGTCGGCGGGCGTCGGCGGGCGTCCTCAGGGGGCCCACGGGGCCACGGGGTCACTGCGCCGAGCCTCCAGCTCTGCTCGTGAGCGCTGGAGGGTTCTGAGGACTCACGGACCAATGGGAGCAAAGAAACCGGGTCCCTGGGTCAGGAAGTGGAAGAGTGTGTGTGTGTGTGTGTGTGTGTGTGTGTGTGTGTGTGTGTGTGTGTGTGTGTGTGTGTGTGTGTGTGTGTGTGTGTGTGTGTGTGTGTGTGTGTGTGTGTGTGTGTGTGTGAGGTTGTTGTTGTTTTTTTACCACTGTGTATTCCGTGAACACACACACACACCCAGGTCGATCAGGATTATATTAATGATGAGATGGGAAATTTAGGAAATATATGAACATACTCACAGTCATACACATACAAGCACATACGCATATATAACACACACACACTCTCATTCGTACGCACACTTGCGGTGTGTACACACACACACACACACACACACACACACACACACACAGTCAGCGACACACACACGTACACACACCACATGTACACACTTATGTTCCCCTATCCCAACACACACACACACACACACACACACACACACACACACAGTCCAGTAGTCCATCTATCCATAGTGATGGATCTCTCCCGGGTCTCGAACACATAACCTGCCATCTGCGCTGTCGTCCCAGACCCCCAGACCCCCCAGACCCCCAGACCCCCAGACCACCAGACCCCCAGACCCCCACCAGGCCCCCAGCTCCGGGCCCCCAGACCCCCAGGCCCCCAGACCCCCACCAGGCCCCCAGACCCCCAGGCCCCCAGACCCCCAGACCCCCAGCCCCCCAGACCCCCAGACCCCCACCAGGCCCCCAGCTCCGGGCCCCCAGACCCCCAGACCCCCACCAGGCCCCCAGACCCCCAGGCCCCCAGGCCCCCAGACCCCCACCAGACCCCCAGACCCCGGGCCCCCAGACCCCCAGACCCCCAGACCCCGGGCCCCCAGACCCCCAGACCCCCAGACCCCCAGCTCCGGCCCCCCCAGCCCGCTCTCTCTCCGGGGCCCCTGGACGGATGGAGGCTGCCCGGAGCTGGGACCGCGGCCGGCCCCGGGTTCCCGCCATGGGGGGGGTGGGGGGGGGGCTGATTTACGCCACGGCTCCGGGGGGCCTCCCACCGCACAGCTGACCCCTCGCTGGCTGGGAGGGCGGGGGGGGGGGGGGGGGGGGGTCATACCGAATGGACGTCTGGGAGCGGCTGGTCCGGTGGTCCCAGGGGGCCCCCCCGCCTCGTGGCCCCCCCCCCCCCGCCCCGCCTGTAGAGGTACAGGAGTACTCTGTAGTAGAGGTACAGGAGTACTCTGTAGTAGAGGGACAGGAGTACTCTGTAGAGGTACAGGAGTACTCTGTAGAGGTACAGGAGTACTCTGTAGAGGTACAGCAGTACTCTGTAGAGGTACAGGAGTACTCTGTAGTAGAGGTACAGGAGTACTCTGTAGAGGTACAGCAGTACTCTGTAGAGGTACAGGAGTACTCTCTGAAGGCTGAGGTACATGAGTACTCTGCAAAGGCTACAGGTACATGAGGTACATGAGTACCCTCTGAAGGAGTGGAGGCTGGAGGTGTACTTGTACTTGCAATGGAAAGTCCTCATTTGTACAATTACAAAAAGGACTACTGATTACGTTGACCTGGACTTTGCTCTAGATGAGTTGTTTACCAGCTCTAGATGAGTTGTTTACCAGCTCTAGATGAGTTGTTTATCAGCTCTAGATGAGTTGTTCACCAGCTCTAGATTAGTTGTTCACCAGCTCTAGATGAGTTGTTCACCAGCTCTAGATGAGTTGTTCACCAGCTCTAGATGAGTTGTTTACCAGCTCTAGATGAGTTGTTTACCAGCTCTAGATGAGTTGTTTACCAGCTCTAGATGAGTTGTTTACCAGCTCTAGATGAGTTGTTCACCAGCTCTAGATGAGTTGTTCACCAGCTCTAGATGAGTTGTTCACCAGCTCTAGATGAGTTGTTTACCAGCTCTAGATGAGTTGTTTACCAGCTCTAGATGAGTTGTTCACCAGCTCTAGATGAGTTGTTCACCAGCTCTAGATGAGTTGTTCACCAGCTCTAGATGAGTTGTTCACCAGCTCTAGATGAGTTGTTCACCAGCTCTAGATGAGTTGTTCACCAGCTCTAGATGAGTTGTTTACCAGCTCTAGATGAGTTGTTCACCAGCTCTAGATGAGTTGTTTATCAGCTCTAGATGAGTTGTTTACCAGCTCTAGATGAGTTGTTTACCAGCTCTAGATGAGTTGTTCACCAGCTCTAGATGAGTTGTTTACCAGCTCTAGATGAGTTGTTTACCAGCTCTAGATGAGTTGTTTACCAGCTCTAGATGAGTTGTTCACCAGCTCTAGATGAGTTGTTTATCAGCTCTAGATGAGTTGTTTACCAGCTCTAGATGAGTTGTTCACCAGCTCTAGATGAGTTGTTTATCAGCTCTAGATGAGTTGTTCACCAGCTGTGGAGGAGTGTGTTAGTGTGTCCCATGCGGGCCACACCCCCTCGGCTCCAGCACACATTCAGGACGTTAAAGGCCCGCTAATGAACTGGAGGGGGGGGGGATCTGAAGTACCGCGTCCCAAGCGTCCTTCCAGCGCGTTCCATGAGCAGAGTGCGCACAACAACTGGGTCGTCTGCACGCGGTCGTACTACAG
>NC_140278.1:20380017-20431704 GCF_964030765.1 Micromesistius poutassou
CACACACACACACTGACAGACACACTGACACACACACACACACACACATTAACACACACAAACACATACTGATACACACACCACCCCATTCTCTTATACAAAGACAAACACACACACACACACAGATACACACACTAAGACACACACACACACACACACACACACACACACACACACACATACACTCACACAATAATAGACACTCACACACACACACACACACACACACAGATACACACACACACACACACACACACACAAAAGCAGAGAGCGAGGGGACAAGTCATCCTCCCCACGGCAGCGTCACCTCCGCCACTTCTGCTCAGCTCCGGGTCAGTTCACACGGCCACTCCGCCCGCGACCACGTCAGCTGACGGAGGACACGGAGATACAACCACAACACCGGGGACAACGTCTCCCAACACGCAGCAACACTAACCCTTTACAACACACACACACACAAACCCACCCTGTCCTCCAACCCCCCTCCACCCCCCAGCCCAGACACCACCCTTTACACCACACACACACACAACCCCACCCTGTCCTCCAACCCCCACCCCACCCTGCCCTCCACCCCCAGCCCAGACACCACCCTTTACACCACACACACACAACCCCACCCTGTCCTCCACCCCCCAGCCCGGACACCACCCTTTACACCACACCACCCTGTCCTACACCACCCCCAGCCCGGACACCACCCTTTACACCACACCACCCTGTCCTACACCACCCCCAGCCCAGACACCACCCTTTACACCACACACACACACACAACCCCACCCTGTCCTCCACCCCCCAGCCCAGACACCACCCTTTACACCACACCACCCTGTCCTCCACCCCCCAGCCCGGACACCACCCTTTACACCACACCACCCCCAGCCCAGACACCACCCTTTACACCACACCACCCCCAGCCCAGACACCACCCTTTACACCACACCACCCCCAGCCCAGACACCACCCTTTACACCACACCACCCCCAGCCCAGACACCACCCTTTACACCACACCACCCTGTCCTCCAGGCAGGGACACTGAAGTCCTTCAGAGATGGGGGGGGGCTGAGAAACACTCCGATGACGTCATATTGCGAAAGGGCAAAACAAATAGACGAATAAAGTCCTCGATAGGATGTCACACTTATTGTTATTTTACATACGCTGCATGCCGAGTGATCATGTGATATGATCTAGGCTATCATTTAGAATGAGATGTCATCACAGCCGACCTGTATTAGACCTACGGAGGTTTTTGAACCTACAGAGTAGAAATGCATCCTATAAGATGATGAACTTGAGGGCAACGTGAGGCTGAACTCAGGAGTGTGAATGTGCTACATAGAATCACACGGAATGTATTTCTCAGAATACGTCTTTAATTAAGACCTCCTATTTTATTTTTACGTACAGGGGACTGATTAGGCAGCGTTATCAACAAGCAACAGGTAAATTAAATAATAGTATAATAATAGTGTAATAATATATATATATATATATATATATATATATTTTTTTTTTTTTTTTTTTAAACGTCATGGCTTTGCAATGCATGTGCAGCCTTGTGACGTTTAATAGTAAAATATGTTGGTTCTGTAAATTAAATAATAGTATAATAATAGTGTAATAATATATATATATATATATTTTTTTTTAAGTCATGGCTTTGCAATGCACGTGCAGCCTCTCTCTCTCTCCACCATGGGGCGCTGCAGCCCCCACAGCACAGACCTCACCCTGTCCTCCACCCCCAGCCCAGACACCACCCTATGCTCCACGCCACACAATCCTCCAGCCTTAAGATGACCACCACCCTATCCTGGTTCTTTTCCATTCTCGAGCGTGTTTAAATGCCTGGTGAAAGAACGGACAAAAAGATCGTGGTTCTTTTCGGTGGTTCTTTTTTTAGTAAATCAAATCAAAAACCACCATATCCTCCACCCCCAAACTAAAGAGGCCTCTAGCCTCTACACCCAAACTGAACACCATCCTCTGTGGAACACTGCAGGTCTACCCGATAACCTCAGCGCACTTCAGGGATAAATGGTAATACTTAAGAAATCTTAAGCCGTTTCTCAATACCAAGTACGCGGACTACGTACTCGCGGACTTGGAAGTACGTACTTGGCAAGTCCGGACATTCAAGTACAGACTTCCGAGAACGCGAGTACGCACTCTGCAATTGGAACAGCAGCGGACTCGATGATGCATTCTGGGATATTTAACGGTCCCAAGTCCACACGAGTCTCCTCCGATGCGTCCTCGGTGGAACGGCCTCATCGAGAACGCATCGAGAACACACACAGGTTTTTACGACAGTACTCGCGTACTCGCGTACTTGGAATTGGAACAGTACTTGGGCTACCACTGATGACGTTTCACGAGAACGCAAGTACACGTGTACACACGAGAACGCGAATTGAGAAACGGCTTTACACTCGATGGCGTTCTTGAATGTCATCATTGCAGCACAGGACAGCACACATCGTGAAGCACAGGACTTCGGAACTCGGCGCAAGCGCCTCGTTCCTACGGCTGTGCTTCACGTACCAATAATGACATTCAAGAACGCCATCGAGTGTAAGATTGCGATTCAATAACACAAACCATCTTCATTATCAATGATATATTTGCCCACAAATTCAAGCTTTCTGCCCGAGTTCATCTCCATCAGAAAATAGTTCCTATGGTAACGATAGCCGACTCTTGGGTCAGTTGAACGTTGTAATGGAAACTAGGCTCATGAAAGTAGTTTCGGCTAGTAAGCGTAGCGATACTTTCTGTAATTAGGCACGATCTTTTTGTCCGTTCTTTCACCAGGCATTTAAACACGCTCGAGAATGTGAATTGACCAATCGGAGTGCTTGCTTAAACTTGCGTGTTATTGAATAATATTTATGGACTACCATCTTTGTTGTTTGGCCTACAAATATATTGTCATTTATTGTTTTTTTTATGTTGTTTAATATTGTGTTAAGCTCAATCGATATGTGTTTTCAAATGATACAATGATACAAAAAGGGGACGGGTCTCCCTCATGAAAGGAATCATCGCGTCCCACTATTACGTCATTTTATGCCGTGGTTTCTGGCGGCCTCTAGTGGAGAAAAGGTACCGAAATTAAGCCCTACTGAAATGCAGTATTAAATTGCCTACTTACCTGGAAATGTGTTTCAAAATCTGAAGTTTTCAATTGTGTCTGAGGAAGAAAGTTTGGAGAGATTTTAGGACTCCTACATTTACATTTAATTAAACAATATGTTACTTAAATACAAATCAAAGCAGGCATGTGAAAGATTGCAGGGACAAATTATAGTGGATTGTACGATTTCTTTTCACGATAAAAATGTTTTCATACTATAAAATGTTTTTGAAACGGTTAACAGTTTGTTTTTAGTTCATTTGTTTTAATCATGTTTTAACCTCGGACACGTTTACACACCACCACCACCACCACACGGCGGCGCTGTGGGGCCAATTTGGGACAGGAAACGCGCAGAAGAAGACGCACCTGCTGGACCCAAACAATCTCATGTGACATTCCCCACAGCCTAGGCTTTGTTTTGCTCTGGGAAAACCTTAAATTCCCCCACTAGCAATCGTCCGAACATTGCTCTCCCTCGGGTTTTCCCTCAAGCCGGGTCAGCTGCGGACGGCCCCCCTCCGGCCCCCCCCCATGGAGACCTCCGCCAGACGCGTCCAGCTGTACAGCCAGGACGAGAGGCGCGTCATAGAGGATGCGGTCAACACCGCGATACGCGCCCTGCTGGACGCCATCCACAGCGTCAACAGTGACAAGATAGTCCGGTACCAGAGTGTCGTGGAGGAGAGGGACAAGGAGATCACTCGGCTGGAGTACAAGCTGAGACAGAATGAGCTGGAGCAGAGGGTCCTGCGGGGACAGAGGGACGGGTACCGGAGGATGGTTTTTGAGTTGCAGGGTCCCGGGGATGGGGATCACGAGGGTAAGGACCGCTACGAGGTGGTCCCTGCCGGCTATGAGGGGACTGCGGGCTATGACGCACCTGCGGGAGAGGATGCGATAACGAACGGCTTTACCGTGCGGACGGATTTCCCTAGTAAGTCAAAAGATGGGCTGTCAAGTCAACCTCGCCAGACCTAGTAGAGAGCCTACTGGGTCAATCTAAAGACAGGGACTGTGTGTAGCTTATCTAGGCAGCCTACTATGTCTATCTAGAAGTCTAAACCATATCTAAATCTAAAAGCAGAAACTCTGTATATCGAATCTAGACAGAGCACTCTGTCATCCTGAAAACAGAAACTGTCTGTCTCATGGTGTCATGCTTGCATAGTAAACAAAACAGTACAGTGTACTGTAGCTGTACAGTTTTGTGCGCACATGTGTGTGTGTGTGTGTGTGTGTGTGTGTGTGTGTGCGCATACGTGTGTGTATGTGCGTGTCTGCGTGTGCGTCCATCACAAACGAGTAGATCATACATTACCCACGAGGCCTTCCCCAGGTCTGACCCCAGGTCTCCCCCTCCTCCCCCTCCTCCCCCCTCCTCCCCCCCCCCCCCCCCCCCCCCCCCCCCCAGGTGGCCCGGCAGAGAGACCCCCCTCGCTCTCCAGTGACGACCCCGACCGCACCGGCCCGTCCTCGCTCCCCCACCGACACACCCCCACCTGGGACACACCCCCCGACGCCGGCCCCCTCTCCCCCGGGCGCCGCTACTCGCCCCGCCCCCCCGGGCCCCCCCGGGTCAAAGAGGAGGAGGAGGAGGAGGAGGAGGAGGAGGAGGAGGAGGAGGAGCCGTCGGGCTGCGAGGCGTTCTTCATCAAGCTGGAGATGAGCGAGCAGAGCTGTGGGAGCGGACCGGCGGACGACCGGCAGCACCCCGACCGCCCCGCCCACAGCCCCGCCCACAGCAGTAAGGCCCCGCCCCCCAGAGCCCCCCCACTGAGGCGCCAGGGACATAGGCCTACCTCCAGACATAGGCCTACCTCCAGACATAGGCCTACCTCCAGAGACATAGGCCTACCTGCAGACATAGGCCTGCCTCCCGAGACATAGGCCTACCTACAGACATAGGCCTACCTCCAGAGACATAGGCCTACCTCCAGACATAGGCCTACCTCCAGAGACATAATCCTACCTCTACCTCCAGAGACATAGGCCTACCTCCAGACATAGGCCTACCTCCCGCGACATAGGCCTACCTCCAGACATAGGCCTACCTCCAGACATAGGTCTACCTCCAGAGACATAGGCCTACCTACAGACATAGGCCTACCTCCAGAGACATAGGCCTACCTACAGACATAGGTCTGCCTCCAGAGATATAGGCCTACCTCTACCTCCAGAGACATAGGCCTACCTACAGAGACATAGGCCTACCTCTACCTCCAGAGACATAGGCCTACCTCCAGAGACATAGGCCTAACTCCAGACATAGGCCTGCCTCCAGAGACATAGGCCTACCTACAGACATAGGCCTACCTCCAGAGACATAATCCTACCTCTACCTCCAGAGACATAGGCCTACCTCCAGACATAGGCCTACCTCCCGCGACATAGGCCTACCTACAGACATAGGCCTACCTCCAGACATAGGTCTACCTCCAGAGACATAGGCCTACCTCCAGACATAGGCCTACCTCCAGAGACATAGGCCTACCTACAGACATAGGCCTACCTCTACCTCCAGAGACATATGCCTACCTCCAGAGACATAGACCTACCTACAGACATAGGCCTACCTCCAGGGACATAGGCCTACCTCCAGAGACATAGGCCTATCTCCAGAGACAGGCCTACCTCCAGACATAGGCCTATCTCCAGAGACAGGCCTACCTCCAGACATAGGACTACCTCCAGAGACAGGCCTACCTCCAGAGACATAGGCCTACCTACAGACATAGGCCTACCTCCAGACATAGGCCTACCTCTACCTCCAGAGACATAGGCCTACCTCCAGAGACATAGGCCTACCTACAGACATAGGCCTACCTCCAGAGACATAGGCCTACCTCCAGAGACATAGGCCTACCTACAGACATAGGCCTACCTCCAGGGACATAGGCCTACCTCCAGAGACATAGGCCTACCTCCAGACATAGGCCTACCTCCAGAGACATAGGCCTACCTACAGACATAGGCCTACCTCTACCTCCAGAGACATAGGCCTACCTCCAGAGACATAGGCCTACCTCTACCTCCAGAGACATAGGCCTACCTCCAGACAGGGGACAGAGACACATTATGAAGGCGATCTCCATGCAAATACAAAATAAAAACCGAGTGCGTCTGCGTGCGTTTGTGTGTCAGGGCGGCTGACGGACGCTGAGAGGAACAAGCGGTACCGCCAGCGCTGCCGCTCCACCCCCGAGGGCCTGCGGGCCTGCAGGGAGAAGGAGAGGATACGGTAAACAACAACGCTACACTGTCACCAGCCACCGGGGTCACCAGCCACCGGGGTCACCTGCCACCGGGGTCACCAGGGGTCACCAGCCCTGGGGTCACCTGCCACCGGGGTCATCAGCCCAGCGCTGCGGCCCTCCACTGGGACGGAGGGGAGGAGCGCTCACGGTGACAACGTTTCATCTGTAAATGAAACGTGCATCAGGGCGGCGTGCGGCGTCTCAGGAGGCAGAGCGGGTCGGCTGGTAACCGGAAGGTTGCCGGTTCGATCCCCGGCTCCTCCTCCTAGCTGAGTGCGAGTGTCGAGGTCACCCGATTCTGCTCACGACGAGCTGGCTGGTTTCCTTGCAATGGCGGACTCCTCCGCCGTCGGTGGGTGAATGTGTTTGTGAAAGGGTGAATGTGAGGCAGTGTTGTGAAGCGCTTTGAGAGGTATAAATGTACTCGTCTACCATTTAAAAGTATCGACCTCATCAAGTGTGGGCGTTAACTTTAAGGTTCTCTTTATCGACCACGTGTCTGTGGGTCCGTCTCATTGTTTACAGGGAACCGTGAACTTTACCCCAAACCGAGTTTAGTTTCACTTCCACAGCACGGTAGACCTCGGTTATCAACTAAAGGTTAACGCTGAACAGAACTACAGCCTCATGACGCCAGGTTTCGTTTCAGTGATGCCAAGTCTGGTTTCAGTCAACACTACCACAACGTGAGAACGTTTACAAAAGAGGAAAAAACTTCAGTTACAGTTCAGTGAACACAGTTCAGCGAACAATCAACATCACCGATGGTGATGGTGAGCAAAAAGACCTACAAACATCAAACATTAAACTCTGTCACAAGTCTCTGTCTAATCGCTACGACTGAGTCCTCACTTCAACCTAAACCAGGTGGTGTGTGTGTGTGTGTGTGTGTGTGTGTGTGTGTGTGTGTGTGTGTGTGTGTGTGTGTGTGTGTGTGTGTGTGTGTGTGTGTGTGTGTGTGTGTGTGTGTGTGTGTGTGTGTGTGTGTGTGCGCTCCTTGGGTTCATGGAAATGACGATTTTAAGGGATGACCACCATAAGTCCACTAGTCCCCGCTGCATTTGCTCGTCAGAGCCAGAAATACTATCTGTATTTTTTTGTATCGTGCTGTCTTTCGTTTCAGGGCTCAGCTTTGATATATTTCTTTGACATTTTCTTCTACAAAACGTAGCCACGCAACCATGGGGATATAACGCACTCCCTCCTTCTTAGGACTCTCAGCCTAAAATACATTTCTTTAAAATTCAATTACATTTTTTATTATCATTTTACATTACTTTTTTTAAAAGCTGAAAGCTGTAGCTGAAACAGGGGCCGTTCGCCTGCACCCGAACACACGATCCCGGTGCAGGAGGACCCGTAGGCCTCCCTGCGCTCACTGTCACTCCCATTACCCCCCCCCCCCCGCCCCCCCCTCAGGTACCTGAAGAGGAGGGTACTGGTGGCTGAGATGTCGGAGGAAGCCCGGAGGAGGAAGAGGGAGATGTGGAGGGCGGCGGCCAGGAGGCACCGCGACCGCAAGACGAGCGGACCGCCGCCACCCCACTGCCCGCCAGCGGGGGGCGACGGCGGCGACGACGACGACGACCTCTTCGACGACTGGCCGGCGCTGGGCGACGCGGCGGAGAGTCCGACGGCAGAGGAGCTGGACCACTTCACGTGCCGGGATCACCGACAGCGTCACAGCGGCCCTGACGCCTGACGGTCTGACGACGGTCTGATGATGTCTGGGACGATGAGTCGAGTCACGCTTCTTCGGTTTGTCTTTGTGTAGAAGACGTCAACAGAAAGGTTAACTTGTTGACTCATTTCTGCCCCGCAACGGAATCGCTGACAAGATTGTCTATATCTATATCCATTCACTCGTCTTTTTCAGCTTCCCTTTTTTATTTAAAATGTTTTCCTGATGAGTCTGACCTCCAGTCATCCCGCGGCGTTGACTTAACGTAGGCCTGTCTTGTTTTACTATGTTCTTGTTCTACTTTGCCTATTCCGATTTGACCCTGATGAGACGCGGAGGCCAATCGTGAATTTAAAAAGAAAAAGAAACGTCTGCAGAAATGGAATCATTTGATCACGTAAACGGTATACAGAGAGAATGTCAAACAGGATCTAAATATATTTTTTGGACTATGTATAGACACCGAGGCGCCCCGTGTGGACGGAGGCGGAGCCTATAGCCTGTGTGTGTGTGTGTGTGTGTGTGTGTGTGTGTGAACCACACACACACCGTAGCCCTCCTCCGTAGGCCCCTGTGGGCGTCCCGCGTCTCACAGGGGCCCCCTGGGGCATGACTCACAGAGCAGATGTTGTCACACGCTTCCTCACGTCCACGCCGCAAGGACCTCAGGTAGGGGTGTTACGTTCGCTGTGTGCTTTGAAACGCTTATTGTCGTCCGCTGATGTGAATTAAACAAATGCCTTTATACTTCAGTCTGACTGCGATGTGCTGATTGTTGCTAACGCGATAGAGAGAGAGACGGGAGCTTTCTGGTTACTTTTGGCACTCACCACATCCTCCTTCTGATCGCTGCAGGAGGTTATGGGCTCGGTGCCCAGACTGAGAGGGAGACTGACACCATGATAGAGAGATATCGGCGCCTGAGATAACATTGTAAGATACTTTTTTAGTAGGCCTACTGTTTCAAGTGATTTTTTTGTATAACAAATATTCCAACAGTGATAGCCCGTGTTTTTTTTTTTGGTTATTTTAATAGGCCTACAATTTGTCACGACACGATGTATTGTGTATACATATATATATGTGGATTTATATATATGTAGGGGTGTAACGATACACAAAAGTCACGAGTCGGTACGTACCTCTGTTTTTTTTAAGTCACGGTTCGGTATACGTTTTTCGGTAGGCCTACAGCAGTTTTTATTATTTTATTTGTGTTAAACTATTTGATTTTGATTTGATTTATTAAATTGTATCAAACAAACGCCTTACACACAAATGAAAAGACAGCAAATACAATTGAGGACAAAAACACAACAAAGTCCAGGACTTATTTCCATCGTGGTCCTCAACACAAAACGTCAGGACGAGACGAGGCACTCAGAGTGTGTGATCATCTATAAAAACTGAATTTTTTTCGGTACGTACTGAAATGAAACGTGCAACGGACCGTTAGACCCGTACCAAAGAATTTTGGTACGAATATGCATATCGTTACAGCCCTAATGTGTATATATATATATTAGCTGATATATATATATATACGCGTATTCGTACCGAAATTTTTTGTGTATATATATATATATATATACACACACACATTAGGGGTGTAATGATATGCATATTCGTACCAAAATATATATATATAGGGAGAGAGAGAGAGAGGGAATAATGTTATACACACTGTATTTTGTCGTATATATAATGTATGTAAAGCCTATGTTGTATTGCAGCTGGTCACATGTGGGGGACGAGTCGTCTTAATGGCGGTCCCACTAATCTACTGGTTCCTGTTCGGTCATCTGTTGTGTTTCTGCATCAGAGACGGTAGGACTTTCATCACTCATCACAACTCATTGTGTGTCTCCATCCCAAACAGCAGGCCCTTGTTACGTAGGATTTAGAAACTTTAAATCAGGTTTCAGTCCACGGGAGTGTGGAGTCTCACTCGAACGTGTTAGATTTGACTAGGCACGACACAAGTGTCTCTACACACACGTCTCTCATGGTCTGGTGCAGCCTCCCAACTCACAACCTGTCCTGTGGTTTGAATTCGGTACAGGAAGCCGCGTTAAACAGATGTCCTTCTTCTTGGTGTTTCAGTCACGGGCCTCTGTAACGTCACCTGCACCACCGACTATTCCCGATACCTGGAGTGCGAATGCACCGAAGTGCCTCCGAGTTCTATTGGGCTGGAAGCAATTTGCAGGTAAATCAACTGTAGAGTTCGGGCCAATCAGTGGGGGGGATACTAGATTAAGGATGTCTTCTCTTCTTTATCTAATTACCCGAATTTGGTGGCTGGGAATCGCAAAGCAGTGTGTTTGATTAATTGATGTGTCAAAGAGAGTCTAAGTGGTTTGTTTTTATGTATCAAGTGCACAATATGACACAGGGTATTTTGTAGGGGTGGGAAAAATAATAGATTAGTTTGCATCGCGATTCTCTCTAGAACGATTCCGAATTAATAATCGGAAACAAATTTAATAAATAATTGAATTTAATTTAATGTGTTGGCCTGCTGGTCATGCCTGCGGGTTCTCTGTGCAGAGAACCGACTTTATCTGATATAAAATATTAGACAAGGTAATTCATCTGTTGATTGTCTTTAATGATCATCACACAAGTAGGAAGTGATTTGCAAACTCTGAGTAGCAAACTCAGATGTATATATATATATATTTGAAAATCCATGCATGGAAATGTACATAAAAAATAGTTGAATCGATAATCGTTTTATAATCGAATCGTTGACCTCTGAATCTGAATCGAATCGTGAGGTGCCAAGAGATTCCCACCCCTAGTATTTTGTGGACAGTGGAATTATTGCGACACGGCAAGGGCAACTAAGTGATACATAAATAACCAGAACCAGAACCAGAACCAGACACTGATGTATCTAATGTGATGAGGAGGCGGTCTGGTCTGAACTCAGCAGCCAGAGGTTTCAATTTTAGACCCTCAAAGCAGAAGCTCCTGTCTCACTTCTCCGTGGGATCGGCTCAGCCTCAGTTAAGGGAAGCCCAGAAGAAGCGTATAGGAGGGCACTCGCTTTTATTCAACGCGCCTCACACCCGTTCACGCACACACTCACACACCGACGGCCACGCAGGGCGACAGCCAGCGGGGTCAGGGAGCAGTCAGGGTTAGAGGGCGTCTCGCTTAGGGGACGCCTCCACACTCACAGCTTAGGAGGAGGAGGAGGAGCCGGGGATCGCGAGCCTGGGTAGCCCCCCCCGCCCGTACTGCCGGCGCCCTGCAGAAGGGTCTGGAGAGGAGCGATACATTTCTTTCTAGTTTGGATACGTTTTTTTTGCGGGTGCCAATCACCAAGCTGGCTTCTTCTCCCCCTGGCGTGCTATTGGCTGGTTTAACACAACGACGACAGGGAGGCGACGGCAAGCAGCCGACGGCGTACAGCGTCCATTTAAGTCGTAACCCGTTGATCACGCCTCTGGTGCTGAAGAGAACGACAGCAGAGCCTCCCCAGACCAGCGCGTCGTCTACCGCCGAGCTGGTCTGGAGACGGGCCGGGCTAGGGGAGGATGGGACTAGTGATGTTTAAGAGGGCAAGAGGATATTTAACAGGAAACACACACAGTCACATACAACAATGTCAGGCGGTTTCTTTCGCTTTCTGAAGAAAGGGCAAAGGCTGTTCACCACAGGACACCTCAGTGTATCTGTGAAGAGGGTTAGGGGGTTAGGGTTGCAGACAAAACCCAGAGGTGTGAAAACATCGTCAGTTAAATCTCCCCCGCGGGCCCATATAGGACCTCAGAGACGAGCTCGTGTGAAGGGATGGTAATAACGAAAGTGACACATCTAACTCACACGTGATGATGAAGATGACTATGATGTGTGTGTGTGTGTGTGTGTGTGTGTGTGTGCGTGTGCGTGCGTGTGCGTGTGTGTGCATGCGTGCGTGTGCACGTGCGCGGTTGTGTGTGTGTGTCTGTGTGCGTGTGTCTGTGTGTGTCTATGTCTGTGTGTGTGTGCATGTGTGTGTGTGTGTGTGTGTCTGTCTGTCTGTCTGTCTGTGCGTCTGTCTGTGTGTGTGCATGCGTGCGTGCGTGCGTGCGTGCGTGCGTGTGTGCGTGCGTGCGTGTGTGTGTGTGTGTGTGTGTGTCTGTGTGCGTGTGTGTGTGTAGCGGCGAGTATAACGGTGAACCGATGGACGCCCTCGGTAGCTGTGAGCTCCGCCCTCCTCAGTCCAGCTGCCGGATGCTCCTCCAGAACCTCCGCAGGATCGCGTCCATAGGGACGGTGTGCACTGTGACGGTCACGGACCCCACGGGGCCCCCCAGGGACACACTGGGGCCCCCCACGGCTCCAGGGGTGGAATCGACCTTCTGGGATCTGAGCGATATAGGTGAGCATCAGTGAACCTTATCGAACTCTGAAGAACGTCCCGATGGAGCAGGGGGGCGGCGGCGGCGTGGGGCTCAGGAGGCAGAGCGGGGTCGGCTGGTCACCGGAAGGTCGCTGGTTCGATCCCCCCCCCGGCTCCTCCTCCTCCTCCTAAGCTGTGGAGCCCCCTCACACTGACCGCTCCCTGACCCGCTGGCTGTCGCCCTGCGTGGTCGACTCCACCGTCGGTGTGTGAATGTGTGCGTGAAGGGGTGAATGTGAGGCGGTGTTGTGTTTGAGTGGCCGCCGTATGAATGCGTCCGTTCACCATCCAGAAGGTCTTGACGTACGGGCGTTCAGCTCGAGGGTGTCTTTAGGTTAGGCTGGCGTCTTTGGGGTTTGAAAACCCAGAAGCTTTGGGGTTTGGGGGGGGGGGGTGGAGATCCAGGGGCGTTTCCCAGTCAGATGTCTGCACTGGCCGGCGGGCTGAGTGTCTGTACTGAGGGTCTCCTCTTTGCGTCCCCAGTGAAGACGCTGGCGCCGGCCAACCTGAGTGTGACGCACGGCGCCGGGACGGTGAACCTGACCTGGGAGGTGGACAACTACAGGAGGGCCTGCCTGACCTACCGCATCCGCATCTCTGACCCCACCCAGGTACGCACGCACACGCATGGACCCACACACACACACAACACACACACACACACATGGACCCACACACACACACACATGGACCCACACACAAAACAACACACACACACACGCACGCACACGCATGGACCCACACACACACACACAACACACACACACACATGGACCAACACACAAAACAACACACACACACATGGACCAACACACAAAACAACACACACACACACACATGGACCAACACACAAAACAACACACACACACACACACACACATGGACCCACACACACACAACACACACACACACACATGGACCCACACACAAAACAACACACACACACATGGACCAACACACAAAACAACACACACACACATGGACCAACACACAAAACAACACACACACACACACACACACACACATGGACCCACACACACACAACACACACACACACACATGGACCCACACACAAAACAACACACACACACATGGACCAACACACAAAACAACACACACACACATGGACCAACACACAAAACAACACACACACACACACATGGACCAACTCACAAAACAACACACACACACATGGACCAACTCACAAAACAACACACACACACACACACACATGGACCAACACACAAAACAACACACACACACATGGACCAACACATAAAACAGCACACACACACACAAACCAACACACAAAACAACAAACACACACACACATGGACCAACACACAAAACAACACACACACACACACATGGACCAACACACAAAACAACACACACACACACACATGGACCAACACACAAAACAACACACACACACACACATGGACCAACACACAAAACAACACACACACATACACATGGACCAACACACAAAACAACACACACACACACACATGGACCAACACACAAAACAACACACACACACACACACATGGACCAACACACAAAACAACACACACACACACACACATGGACCAACACACAAAACAACACACACACACACATGGACCAACACACAAAACAACACACACACACACACACATGGACCAACACACAAAACAACACACACACACACACATGGACCAACACACAAAACAACACACACACACACACATGGACCAACACACACACACACATGGACCAACACACAAAACAACACACACACATAAACCAACACCCACTCCCTCCCTCACACACACTGTCTGGACATCCTGTTGTCTTCCAGAATGAGAGGGTGAATATCGTTTGAATCCATCTCTTTCTTTCTTTCTTTCTGTACGTCGATCTTGTTTGTTTGCTCCTGTCTTTGTTTGTCTGTTTGTTTGTTTGTTTGTCTGTTTGTCTGTCTGTCTGTGTCTGTCTGTCTTTCCTCTGTCTGTCTGTCTGTCTCTCCTCTGTCTGTCTCTCCTCTGTCTGTCCCTCTGTCTGTCTGTCTATGTGTCTGTCTGTCTCTCCTCTGTCTGTCTGTCTTTCCTCTGTCTGTCTGTCTGTCTGTCTGCCCCTCTGTCTGTCCGTCTGTCTGTCTGTCCCTCTGTCTGTCTCTCCTCTGTCTGTCTCTCCTCTGTCTGTCCGTCTGTCTGTCTGTCCCTCTGTCTGTCTCTCCTCTGTCTGTCTCTCCTCTGTCTGTCTGTCTGTCTGTCTCTCCTCTGTCTGTCTCTCCTCTGTCTGTCCCTCTGTCTGTCTGTCTATGTGTCTGTCTGTCTGTCTGTCTGTCTGTCTGTCTGTCTGACTATGTGTCTGTCTCTCCTCCGTCTCCCTCTGTCTGTCTGTCTGTCTGTCTGTCTGTCTGTCTGTCTGTCTCTCCTCTGTCTGTCTATGTGTCTGTCTATGTGTCTCTCTGTCTCTGTCTGTCTATGTGTCTGTCTGTCTCTCCTCTGTCTGTCTGTCTGTCTGTCTGTCCTCCGTCTCCCTGTCTGTCTGTCTGTCTGTCTGTCTCTCCTCCGTCTCCCTGTCTGTCTGTCAGGTGCGTCACTTCGAGGAGCCCCAGCGGTTCCTGCTGGTGGGGGCCTCCAGCCTGGCCCCGGGCCGCCCCGCCCGGGCCTCCGTCCAGGCCACCCTCTGCACCTCCTCCGACCTGCTGGGCCCCTGGAGCGCCTGGAGCCCCGCCGTGGACCTCACGGAAGGCACCGGTCGCCCCGCGCACGCCACCGGTGAGGACTACATCGTTTACATTTATAATCTATACCAGGGGTCGGCAACCCCAGGCACGCGTGCCACCACTGGCACGGCGACGCATAATCATTGGCACACTTGGAAAAAATGTTTTTCCAAGTTTTCAAATTTTTAAATGAGTTACTGAAAGCAGTGTTCTGAAACGGGATCAATTAATAGTTTAAACCTATGTTGTGAGTAATAGAGAAGAAAATATTTAAAAGATTGTGGCCTGTATGCATGGCCTTCACATGGTTTTTGCAAAGCTGTACATGTCTTAAAGATATTGATGTGGATGTTTCCGTCATTCTCATATAATGTCTGTTTTTTACATTTCTCACAGTGCAAATATGTTTTTGAGTTTCTGAAAGCAGTGTTTTAAGATGGGATATATGTAATTATAATTTGTAAGCCCATGTTGCAAATATAACAACAAAAAAAGAAATTATATGGAAATAATACAATTCCAGGTCTTCTGGAAAAGTTTTTGGACGCTGTGTCATAATTCAGCTTAATATTTAAGATATTGTTCCTTAAGGCACACTCATTAACGAGATAATGTCCAATTGGCACTGCATGTTGAAAAGGCTGCTGACCCCTGACCTGTACTTATCATAATCCATCTGCAGTCTTCTAGTTAAGCGCGAGCATCTCGCATGTTTTTCCGACTCGGCAGCTCGAACGCACGGACGGACGGTCGGACTCGGAGACGACGACGACGGGGTTTCCCGTTCCGACTTTTCCCCGTTCCGCCGTCCGTTAACGAACGCGGCGTAGCAGCGTAGCGGCGTAGCAGCGTAGCGGCCGTGAGGCTCTCTGCCTTGCGGAGTGTATTAGCCGTCACAGGATGGTATCGGATCCACGCGCAGACTTCCGAAACTGCATTTTAGGAAGTATCGGAGGCTTGTCGGTCGATACTGGTATCGGTATCGGAACGACTCTAGAAGGTGTCGCTGCAGTCTGACTCAGGCTTCAGCCTCCGACCACAAATGAGTGCAGAATACACGCATCTACACAAAAAATATACTCGCACACAACAAGTACATATCACTGAAGGGGTGGGGGGCAGGCGTGGGGTCACACATGAAGTACCGAGGGACGCCCCCGGTGGCGCACTGGGCTAAGGCGCGTACCACATAGGCACAGTCCTAATCGCAGAGACCCAGGATCGAATCCGGCCTGTGGTCATTTACTGCATGTCCTCCCCTCTGTCTTCCACACTTTAGCTCTCTATCTCTCTCTATAATAAAAATGCAAAAATAAATCTTCTAAATAAAATAAAAAACACATGAAGTACCGAATAGGGACGATTTTTGAAGCAATTACGTTGCATTTTACAAAACAAGTGCTTGTGTTTGCGGTGCAGCCCTGGTGCCGGGCGGCGGCGGCGGCGGTGAGAGCGGTCTGGTCCTCTGGGTGGGGGTGGCCGTCCCCGCCCTCCTCTGCCTGGCCGCCCTCTGTTACGTCTCAAAGCCGTGAGTACCCCCCCACCGGAGCCGCGCTACGCGTGAGCCCACCCCCCCCCCCCCCCCCCGACACAGCCGCTGGGAGCCTCTGCTTCAGCGGGACTCTCTGACGCTTTAGTCTCACACACGCGTGTGGGCTGAGGATGAGGTCTTCCTTGCTTGCTCCTTAGGAACGCTCTTCTGCCTAGAGACCTGAAAAAGACGGACGAGGTTTAAGGGTTTGATCGTGGCCGTCTCTTCTTGATGAATACGTCTGGTTGTTGAGTTGCGTTAGTTCATCAGACTCAGTTAAATGAAGAGAAACATATGACACTTGCGTTTTTTTCTTTTCCGGTACATGACTTAGTTCTCACGCTGAATAAGACTTCCCAGCAGGCAGGGCCCAACCACTCACACACGCACACACACACACACACACACACATGCACGCACGCATGCACACACACACACACACACACACACACACACACACACACACACACACACACACACACACACACACACACACACACACACAGAGCCGACCACAGACACACTGACACATTGACCACGGACACACACAGACACAGTGACACATTGACCATGGACACACACAGACACAGTGACACACACTGACAAATCGACCACGGACACACAGATCCACAGACCCCCCCCCACACACACACACACACACACACACACACACTGACACACACACCAACCCACAGACACACCACACTCTGCACACTGCTAAGACAACCTGTACACACAGTCTCTAGTCTACACCCTGCTGTGACACGGCTGAAAACACTAACTAACTAACTCTGCTTTGGTCGCTGTGTTATATGTGCTCGTATGGGTCAAAGTAGGACATCACATGTACAGAGCTCCACATGGCAGGCCTTGTAGGTTAGAATCGCGCATATGTACGTGTATAAATAACTCCTATAATTCATAGAATTCATAGATAACACACACACAGCTGAATTCAGCTGAACTCTTTGCCTCAGCCAGCGGATTTCCTCCCAGCGGGGGGGGGGGGGGGGCTTCAGCGTTTCTCTGAAGTGTGGTTCAGAAGTTTCCAGTGGTGGCGTTGTGTGGTGGGCGGATCAAGCCCCAGTGGGTTCTGACTAACCGCACCCCCCCCCCCCCCCCCCCCCCCTGACGCCTGTGTCCTCTCTGACGCCTCTCTTGCGCAGCGCTGCACGCGGCCGTCGACGGACGGGGGCTTTTTGAGGTGTCTGTGTGTTTTCCCGTGTTGTATAACAAAGGCGATGTCATCGGACAGCGGCGCACTACATGAGTATATTTGCATGACGCGATCTGATTAAGTTAAGTTAAGTTAAACTAAGAGAGAGACGGAGCCAACTTGACCGTCGCGGAACCCACAATGCATTTCGGGAGCGTCCCACGCAAAGTCACACGAGATCCGTCGACGGGCGTGTACAGTGTGTAGGGGGTGTGAGGTGTGGAACGGAAATCCCGCCCCCCCCCCCCCGCAAGATCCCGCGAGAACTCATCTCAATTAAACATTTCAGATTTGTTTTAATATAACTTACATTCCAACAGCAATCAATATATCAATTGCGCTGCTAAAAAAATTAATATGTCCACTATCTGTGGCTTTCTCAGCCCTGTGTAATCCAATAGCTCAATTTAGCCGGAATATAGTGGCTTACCTGTCTGTCTACCTAGCTGCCTGTCTGTCTACCTAGCTGCCTGTCTGTCTACCTAGCTGTCTGTCTGTCTACCTAGCTGTCTGTCTGTCTACCTAGCTGCCTGTCTGACTACCTATAGCTGCCTGTCTGTCTACCTATAGCTGCCTGTCTGTCTACCTAGCTGCCTGTCTGTCTACCTAGCTGCCTGTCTGTCTACCTAGCTGCCTGTCTGTCTACCTATAGCTGCCTGTCTGTCTACCTATAGCTGCCTGTCTGTCTACCTAGCTGCCTGTCTGTCTACCTAGCTGCCTGTCTGTCTACCTAGCTGCCTGTCTGTCTACCTATAGCTGTCTGTCTGTCTACCTAGCTGCCTGTCTGTCTACCTAGCTGCCTGTCTGTCTACCTAGCTGTCTGTCTGTCTACCTAGCTACCTGTCTGTCTACCTATAGCTGCCTGTCTGTCTGCCCGCTCTGCCTGCCTGCACTGAGTGAGACCAGAGTCTTGAGTCTGAGGCTATTTCTTTTCAGTTGGATAACTTCCAGCCTCCAAATTGCCTTCGCTCCCTTTAAATGTTGCTGATATAATCTAAATATATTTTAGCTATGTCTCCCTGGTTCAACCCTAAAAAAAAAAACTAAAATTTAGGTTCATAAAGGTTTATTACACACCATGCCTTCTGGAACTTACTTTAGATATTAAAGCTAATGACAGCTGTTTGGAGGAATCAAGCCAACATGTGTCTCAACAAGGCCAAGGGCAAAGAATTGACAAATACTTTTGTACTCTCCTTTAGATTTTGTATGAAGAAATTCCAGATCCTAATGTTCATCCCCGACCCCAGCCCGTATTTTAAGGCCCTTCACGAAAACTATGACGGGAACTTCAAGGTAAGAGAAAAACGCAGTGTCTATTAAATCGCAGAGGATCAGCTTCTGTACTTCTCCGGTTTGTCCAACAGGGGGCGACAATGAGTCGACTGTTGTTGAACCTGGGGTTTCCGCAGGATGTGAGATGTTCTGTTGTCGGCAGGGGGTGGTTTTCATCTGCGGTCGGTTATATGTCAAGACCTTTTCTGTGACGTGTGACATGAGTCATTAAGGTTTGATGGTTGCTCTTTTGGAAAATACAAAATTCTAAATCTAACATTTTTCACAGACATTTCATTTGATCCCACGCAATAATTCCTTCATGCATTTGATGACGACACATTCATATGTTTATATTTTAGAATTGTATAATTTATATGTTGGTACGGGGTGTCCTATTCTAATCGACCGCATAAAGCCCGTAGTTATTTCTGAACGTATTGATGTATTTATTGTATCCCTTGCTATTGTGTCATGCTCATTTGAGATCTCTTTAATACCAACCCAGTATCTCGACAAGGAATCTCACAATCAACAAATTGTTACTAATTCCATTCAATGGAATGTTCCATTCTCATTTTAAAAGTTTTGAAGTCATCGCTTATCAAATGTTCAAGAGACTAGATGACAAATGACTTCTTGCCTTTTTTTTTTTTTTTTTTATAAAAAAAACCCATTTGGGTGAACGGAGCTATCAGTTCATCTCTGAGGAAGACGACGTCGAGACGAGGCGATACTGAACCGACAGGATGCTGCGAGGGAAAGTTATAACCTCGCTCACGCTTCCGTCCTCACGTCCGCAGCGTTTAGAGAATTAGCGATTATCTCCTAGGTTACTAGACGTGGGAGTCTGAGGCGGTGGCACCGTTCTGTCGTCAGTTCAGAGGTGCAGTCGAAGGAAACCATCACCATGAACCTTTGAAACAGAAGGGTGAACAGGCTGCATTCATACCGCGCTGTTGTAACCAGTGGCCGCTCAAAGCGCTTCACAACACTGCCTAAACATTCACCCGTTCACGCACACGTTCACACACCGACGGCGGAGTCGACCACGCAGGGCGGCAGCCAGCAGGTCAGGAGCAGTCAGGGTTAGAGGGCGTCTCGCTCAGGGGACACCTCCACACTCACAGCTAGGAGGAGGAGCTAGGGGATCGAAATAGCAACCTTCTGGTCAGGGCCGGCCCAAGCCTTTTGGGGGCCCTAAGCAGAATTTGTTTTGAGCCTTTGGGCCCCCCCCCCCCCCCCACACCACCGCAGAGTCATCTGTGCTTGATGATTATTGACACAAACGGCATACCATGTCACACTATAAATTGCATTAATACAGGAATGGATTGTGAACTACTGTCCCCCTGGGCAAAGAAGCATAAAGACCCCCCTCCTCCATTTTGTGCAAAAGTGGGTGTAAATGGGAGTGGGGCGGGTCTGGGGGTCCTCCCCCAGAAAATGTTGAATTTGGTAGATGTGATTTCCTGTATTCTGGTGCATCTTGGGGATGGCCAGCAGGAGATGGGCAGTACCTTGCAGGGCCTGCACAAGCAAAGTCATATAGCACTGGGTCTAGCTGCCCCCAAACCATAAGTCTACTTTAAAGGCCTGGCCAATATTTTGGTCCATATTCGATTAGATACATTCAGGGTTCCACACAGACATTCTGGCATAAGCTGAATTTCATGATTTAGAGAGGCTTTTAGATATATCACAGCACATATCGTGTGATATTTACCTGAGGGGCCCCATTCAGACATCAACCCATAACCCATTTTGTATGATTAAGGAAGCCCTAGAGTCCCTGGTTTTAAGCTCAACAGGACAGGGAGCTCTTTTATTCCAAGTGCAATACGGTTGCTAAATTTGCACAATTAGCTAGATGAGTAGTAGTGTAACAGTGTTTTTACTTATAGTAGCTGGTGTTATTATTTGTGTGTATGTGTGTTTATCTGTTGTGCTACTGTACCTGTATGTTACCTGGCTGCAAGACAAGTTTCCCTTAAGGCTGCCCCACACTACACGATTTTTTTATCTTATGCGATTTTTGAGTCGGAGTACACCCCACACTTAACGAGAATCGCAGCCGATTTTTGCTCTCCGATCCGACATAAGATTAGAACACAAGACGGAACACCACACACTACAGGATAATCTTATCCGATTCTCGGCCGTGTAGGCTACGTCATCCAGCACGAGACAAGAGATCGAGAGACAAGAGATGGTAGATCTAGAGCAGCGGTTCCCAAACTTTTTTCCTGCGCACCCCCTTTACGTCCCAACCGGGTTGGCGCACCCCCGATCCCCACTTCAAAAAGAAGGAAAAAAAACGCAACAAAGCTTTGTTTTATCGCCATATAAAGACTCATGTTTAATCATGCGCAAATAACCAGAACACGCATGACAATAACAACATCAACAAATATACAACAAATAGGACAGCCAAGGGACACGACTGATGTTGTGTGCAAGATCTGCTCATGTGTGATACGCGCAATAGACGGGCAGACGACCGATCTACATGACCACTTTATGCGCCTCGCAGAAGTTAATAGAAATGATGATAAACAAAATATCACAGAGCATAGAGCAGGATTGTGAACGTTTACAATGTATCATGTCAATTTACAATCTGCAAAATGTGTCTGTGTTAGGATATTGATGCTGCGCGCCTCCTATTTGCAACAGAATTTGTTTAAAAAACATTTAATTTAACACACACGCACTAAAACAGATATTTTCGTTTTTAAATAAATATTTGGAAACGAAAATTGAAAAGTGAGAATTGAATGCGCTTTGGCATTATGGAGCACCTTCGGGTCAGCGTGTGTGTGTGTTTTGCGTGTGTGTTTGTGTGTGCGTGCGTCGCTATTATGTTGACACACTCAACATGCCGAAAATATCTAACATGTTGGATAACCCCGATTTTGAGATCGGGAGGTCTTAAGTTTATGAGATTCTATCTTAGAACACTACGGCAGACAGGATAATCTTGGCCGATTTTCGTCCCGATTCGGCTGCCATGGGAACGCCACCCCGATTCTCGTAAGGGGCAAATCGGCCCCGATATCGGGACATTTATCTTGTAGTGTGGGGTCAGCTTTAGGGGACAATAAACTGAAACTGAACTGAACTGAACTATTAAGACATATCACATTCTGTATTTGATCTGGGCCCCCATTGAGAGGGTTGTAAAATCGCAAATCTATTTTAAACTCTCATATTTTGAAGTGTGGTTTACTGAACTTGAATTAAAAAAAAACGTAAAAACAAAAATATAATTTTTTCTTTTTTTGGGGGGGGGGTGGGTAGGGGGGTGTGGTGGCCCCAAGGGGGGCCCCAAGCAGCTGCTTAGTTATCTTATGCCCTCGGGCCGGCCCTGCTCGTGGTCCCGGTGGCCCGGCCGCCGCCTCACGCTGTCGCTCGTCCCCTTTGCTGCAGGAGTGGGTGAGCCCGGCGTTCAGCGAGGCGGAGGTCCTGATGGTGGCGCCCGTCCCCGCCGGCGACCAGAAGAAGCTCCTCCTTCTGCGTAGTCACCACGGCAACCAGGCGACGACGGAGCTCCACAGCCAGCGGGGGGAGGAGGAGGAGGAGGAGGAGGAGGAGGGGGAGGGCGGCAGGTGCAGCGAGCAGGAGTGCCGGCGGGCGGCGGCGGCGGCGGCGGCGGCGGCGGGGGGGCGGGGGCGGGGGGCCCCCGGTCTCCTCTCCCTCCACACGGTGGTCCTGTCGGGGGGCCAGGGCGACGAGGGGCCCCCCCCCGACGACGACGGCGGCGACGGCGGCGGCGGCGGCGGCGGCGGGGGGGCGGGGGGGGGTCTTCAGGCGCAGAGCGCGGAGGAAGGCGGGGGGCCGACCCCGCGGGGCGGGGGGGGCGCGCGGCGGGAGGCGCCCCCACCGCCCGCCGCCCCCGCAGCCCCGGCGGCCCCGCTGCCCCCCATCCCGGGGAGCCCGGGGGGGGGGGCGGCCCCCTGGGACGAGGACTACCCCCGCATGGACCTGGACACGGTGGACAGCGGGTTCGGGGAGTCGGCGTGCAGCAGCCCCGTTTACTCGGAGGGCGCCGGCGGCGCCGCGGAGACGGACTTCTTCCCCGCCGACGAGCGCCTCAAGTCGGCCTACGTCCGGCAGTGGATGATGAGCCAGCAGCTGCCTCCTCCGCCCACAGAGGAGCAGCACCACCACCACCACCACCCTGCTCCTACTCCTCCTCCTGCTGCTGCGTACCAGAACCAGAACCAGAACCAGGAGCTGACCTGACCTCCTGACGGTGTGGGAGGGGGGGGGGTGGATGTGTGTGCGTGTGTGTGTGTGTGTGTGTAATTAAGGAACAGCCGCGGTCTACTGTGAACTTACAAACCTTCTGTCACCTTCAAAAAGAAAATGCCCCGGGGTCCCTGCCCTGGGTCCCTGCCCCGGGGTCCCTGCCCTGGGTCCTCCCTGCCCTGGGTCCCTGCCCTGGGTCCTCCCTGCCCTGGGTCCCTGCCCTGGGTCCTCCCTGCCCTGGGTCCCTGCCCTGGGGTCCCTGCCCGGGGTCCCTGCCCTGGGGTCCCTGCCCTGGGTCCCTTCCCCGGGTCCCTGCCCGGGGTCCCTGCCCTGGGGTCCCTGCCCTGGGGTCCCTGCCCCGGGGGTCCCTGCCCCGGGTCCCTGCCCTTCGCTTCCGGTCTGCTTCCGGTCTGCTTTTTATTAGCGTTCATCACGTCCGCAGTGCTGCTTGAGCCCTGTGGTCTGTGAGGCATCAGGGGCGTCTCTGTTCCCCCGGTTGAGCCATGCGGGGTGACGCAGTGTCTCAGTCTGCAGCTTGTGTTTTCAGTTGAATTGTATTTTTGAATTTTGTTTTTTTTTTTTAAAAAAAAACAAAAAAAACTTATTTTTGTATTTCACATTTCTCTTTTTCTTAATGGACTTAATGGACTCTTTTTCTTAATAAATAAACTGATGATGTGAGACCAAGATGATGTGGCGCCTCCTTCTTTACCTCATCTCCACCTCCATCTCCTCTCTCTCTGTCTCCACCCTCATCTCCACCTCCATCTCCTCTCTCTCTGTCTCCACCCTCATCTCCACCTCCATCTCCTCTCTCTGTCTCCACCCTCATCTCCACCTCCATCTCCTCTCTCTCTGTCTCCACCCTCATCTCCACCGCCATCTCCTCTCTCTCTATCTCCACCCTCATCTCCACCTCCATCTCCTCTCTCTCTGTCTCCACCCTCATCTCCACCTCCATCTCCTCTCTCTGTCTCCACCCTCATCTCCACCTCCATCTCCTCTCTCTGTCTCCACCCTCATCTCCACCTCCATCTCCTCTCTCTGTCCTCACCCTCATCTCCACCTCCATCTCTCCAGCTGGTATCTCTCTCTCCTCTGGCTCCATCTCAGGTGGGCTTGCATTTCCTCTCATTGAGAACAAATGCTAGAGTCAAGAGCAAGAGTTTTATTTTAAATAATCTCCTTCATAGGTCTTTTCTCCACAGTTTGCTCCATGCTTGAGTTGGTGTGTCTTGGTGTGTCATTGATTTCACGATAGTATTACACAACCAGCCAAAAAGGTTTATCAATCAAAGTTCCCCAGGAACCTATTACATAGCTTCATGAGTAAGATACAACCACAACCCACAGCCCTCTGATGACGATTGTATCTCTCCTCCAGATAACAATCATCACGTTCTGATTGGATAACTGTGATGTTGTCCTCGTGATATAAGGGAAATGTTTGCTTCATTCACTTTTTTCCTCAAAATGAATTAGCAGTCTGACAACACTCTCACTGGTGAGTTGTTAACACGCATCCACACCAGCCCGATTTCATTCTTTAAATGTCGCGACAATTGTTCATGTTTTGTTCCGTCCAGCGATTACATGGTATGGTTTGTGCGTTACGGGAGCCTAATGTCCCAAATATCTTACCGTTTAAAGGACATACGTTTATACTGTGACGTGCGTTTTGTCTTCTACCGTCATGTTGTTTTACCGTGGTACGCTCGTGGGAATGTTCTGGACATTTTGGGAACGTTCTCGACCTGGACTTCCAGAATAAGCATAAGCAGCCAATGAGAGTGTGCGGGCAGATGACGTCTTGTGTCACGTGATGTGTGTTCCCAGATGGCGCTGCGTCCTCTCCTCCTCCTCCTCCTCCTCCTGCTGCTGTGTTTGACAGCAGGCTGTGTCACAGCAGCAGGCTGCGTCACAGCAGCCAGCTGCCCCACGCAAGGTGCCCTTTTATACTTATATATACTTATATACTTATACTTATATATATATATAATATACACACCGTAACCTGTGTGTCAAAGGCTGAAGACGCCAGCACTGTCGACTGATGTGAATTGAATAGGCCTGTTAAAGGTGCTCTAGGTACGCTCTGTTTGTGGAGAAGTCTGATGCTGCAGCCAGGTCAATCCTCTGACCTCTCCATCGTGTAGATTCCCTTTAGTTGTCTTGCATTCTTGAGACGTTATCCTTAAACTGTTTCACACATCTCACATGATTGTTCTTCAATGTCATACGTCATACCCCATAGGCTACTGAATGTTTGTGTTTCTGAGGCGACCGTCGTTCGTCACATGATGGGCGAGGGCTACAGATGCTCTTCCTTCTTCCTCAGGTGGTTTTTCCTGCGTCTCCGATTACTGGTCTACAATCCGGTGTGATGTGAACACAGCGGACGAACCGGGAGAACCCAAAAACACGGACCGCTGGTTGAACTTCACAATGATAAAGTAATCGCATTTAACGTAGCTTCACCAAGTCTTTAGATGAATCCAAACTTCATGTTAATGAATTCCTTCTTTTTTTTTATTTCAGACCCCGAGGTGGGGGACAATTTGAATGCCGGTTTGAGAAGTCGGGGAACTCCTCCCGCTGTGAATTCAACACAAGCACGCTTTTCTATTCGTACCACAAATTCTGTGTACAATCCTGCAATTCGTCTGGCTGCTGTAAACAACTCGACTTCAAACCAACGGAGAACAGTATGTAGCAAGGAGGAACCGTGTGTGTGTGTGTGTGTGTGTGTGTGTGTGTGTGTGTGTGTTTGTTCTTTTTTGCTTTAGTCCACGTGTTGTGGAGCTTCACAATGAGGTTTTATTCCCTTTTATCACAAAATAGCCATGTGTGATCCCGGGTCCCGTTTGAACCAACAAAATGATTGTTGTCTATCAACAGTTAAAACGATGTCTCCAAGTGACGTCAGGATCACCAGCTCTTTGGAGAGCTTCAACATCACCTGGAAGAGCGGATATGAGCTGCACAGATATGTCACCCCCAGAGAACTATCCTACACTGTCTGGCTTCCGAAGGCCCAGGGGGGGAGCAGAGAGGTGAGGCTCACACACTGTGTTGGAATATGGACGTGGTTCATTTCACATTTCACTGATGTGATGAAAGTGTTCTAAGTCTACATTTTAGTAACAACATAGTTGGAGTTGTGCTCCAGATTTGTCGGAACTTCAGCATCACGTTACAGAGATATCATATCATAATATCATATATACATATGATACCCTAGAAATATCAATCTACACGTTCGGAAATCTGAAGCACAACTACAAATATGTTTTGTATAGTTGCCTAAATCCTGACTTGACTTCCAATGCTAGAGTGAGATGAACCTCCGTAGTAGGACCCCTCTCAGTTCATACCGTATGTGCTGATGATGTTTCGAATGAACTGAACCATTTTAAATTTCTTACAATTGTAGTTTTCAGCAGATTCAGGATGGATGTCTATCGATCGCTCTCTGTTCGACCGGAGAAGTGACTGTTGCGTGCGGGTAAAATCTAGATATCAGCTAGGGCTGTGGAGTGAGTGGAGTCCGCTGGTGTGCAGTCAACGGGGAGAAGGTGAGTCCATCACGGGGAGTGTGTGGTAGCCCGCAACATCTGTGTGTCTGTCTGTGTCAGTAAATTACCGACCAATCATGTGTGTGTGTGTGTGTGTGTGTGTGTGTGTGTCTCTCTGTAGACCCCGAAGACCCGAGACCACCGTCACCGGCGGGCGTGTACGGGGTGACCGCCGGCGTCCTGGTGCCGGTGTGTGTGTTGGCGGCGCTCCTGCTGTGGCTCTCCTGCTCTGACACCAGGTAACGCGTCGCGGATACGTACTGCACGTGACATACAGTACGTGGACGTACTGTACGTACCATGACATGTCTCACGTCAGGACCACAGAGTCTACAGAGAGACACAGAGTCTCGCTCACCAGCTCCCGCAAAAAGACTCAAGACTCACTCCAGAGTTCAGAGTGTCACCTGGAGTCTGCTTAGTCTCCCCTCTTAACCCCCCCACCGCCCCTCACTTAAAAATGTACGCACTTATTGTGTGTTTGTACGTCCTGGCACTTCATGTACGCACTTATTGTGTGTTTGTACGTCCTGGCACTTAATGTACACACTTATTGTGTGTTTGTACGTCCTGGCACTTAATGTACGCACATATTGTATGTTTGTACATCCTGGCACTTAATGTACTCACTTATTGTATGTTTGTACGTCCTGGCACTTAATGTACGCACTTATTGTGTGTTGTACGTCCTGGCACTTAATGTACGCACTTATTGTGTGTTTGTACGTCCTGGCACTTAATGTACGCACTTATTGTATGTTTGTACATCCTGGCACTTAATGTACGCACTTATTGTATGTTTGTACGTCCTGGCACTTAATGTACGCACTTATTGTGTGTTGTACGTCCTGGCACTTAATGTACGCACTTATTGTGTGTTGTACGTCCTGGCACTTAATGTACGCACTTATTGTGTGTTTGTACGTCCTGGCACTTAATGTACGCACTTATTGTGTGTTGTACATCCTGGCACTTAATGTACGCACTTATTGTGTGTTGTACGTCCTGGCACTTAATGTACGCACTTATTGTGTGTTTGTACGTCCTGGCACTTAATGTACGCACTTATTGTGTGTTGTACATCCTGGCACTTAATGTACGCACTTATTGTGTGTTTGTACGTCCTGGCACTTAATGTACGCACTTATTGTGTGTTGTACATCCTGGCACTTAATGTACGCACTTATTGTATGTTTGTACGTCCTGGCACTTAAAAATAGTACAAAGTAATAAACTTGCAGTGTGTGTGTGTGTGTGTGTGTGTGTGAGATGGAAGGTAAATGGACTGCCTATCAGTTTATATGCATTTGATTGGACCGCGGCCAGTGCCAACATTCCAAGGGCCTCTCCAGGACACAATGCCTGCTAGCCCCCTAGTGGTCAACCAACGGAAACCAACGCGAGTGACCAGCCACATTGATTTAGCTTCTCAGTGCTGACATCGCCTTGTGATTTCCCCTCTGATTTGAACCCTGGTCCCCCTACAGGCTGAAGGTGACCTCTCTGCTCCACGTCCCTTCACCAGCGCCCTACTTCACACCTCTGTTCCTCCACCATGAAGGCAATCTCCATGTAAATGCAGAATACACATCCTTGTGTGTGTGTGTGTGTGTGTGTCTGTGTGTGTGTGTCTGTATTGTGTTGTATGTGTGTGTCTTGGTGGTATTGTGATTGTGAGTGTGTGTGGTTGGTATTGTATGTTTGTTTGTTTGTGTGTGTGTGTGTGTGTTTGTGTCTGTGTCAGTGTTAGTGTGTGGATTGTATTGTATGTGTGTGTGTGTGTGTGTGTGTGTGTGTGTGTGTGTGTGTGTGTGTGTGTGTGTGTGTGTGTGTGTGTGTGTGTGTGTGTGTGTGTGTGGCTCTACACGTGTCACACATGAACGCGTACACCTTACCCCCGCTGACCTCCTGTCCCTGACCCACGACCTCTGACCTCTGACCCACGACCTCTGACCTCTGACCCATGACCTCTGTGTCGTGCTCCCCAGGAGTGGCTGTCCTCTCAGCAGGAGTACCTGGTGACCTTTGACCCAGAAGACCTGGTGGACGCCCGACGCATCACCATGGCGCCCAGGGCTGCCCGTCACGGGGGGTGGGGGGAGGAGGAGGCCACCCCCCAGGACCAGCTGTCCTACGTCGCGGCTCCGGGGGGGGGCGCGGGGGTGGGGGCGGCGGCGGCGGCGGCCTTCGTCCCCCTCGTCACCCCCCCCCCGCACGCCATCCCCCTCGCCGCCGCGGACATGTCCTACGTGGCGTTTCCGTGCGCCGTCGTCCCGCCACTCCGCCGCGCGGAAGAGGCTCCGGAGGCGGTCGCCGTGGACACCAGCCGGGCGGGGTCCGGGTGTGGGTGGGAGGAGGAGGAGGAGGAGGGGGAGGAGGAGGAGGGGGAGGGGGAGGGGGAGGAGGAGGAGGAGGGGGAGGAGGGGGAGGAGGGACCTCCTCCGCTCCTGACCGGTGTCCCGTTCCCCCCCGGGGCGTACTGCAGCCTGACGCAGGCGGCGCAGTGGTGAGACGGACCCGGCGGAGTCAGGAGAAGAAATGAGTCAATAAAGATTAAAAAAAATAAAGTTTTCTACGTTGTTGGTTGGTTGGGAGGGTGGACGAGGCAGCCCTTCAGTGACTTTAACGCTGCGTGTTCAGGCAGACTTTTAGTCGTTTTTATAAAGTTTTTACTTCGTTTTGGAATACTTCTTCTAGTATTTCAGTTCCTTTTTTAATGTATATATATTTTTATGTTTTTCTGTTGTGTTTTGTGTTTAAAGAGCCTGTGAGCCCACTGATTCAGAGGGGAATTCAACACTATGTGGTTTAAAAAATGAGATTTTTAGATGGATGGGTTACTATGTTTACGATCATTTAAGACAAATTACCGTTCAAGCTGCATTTTGTAGGAAAAGTGCAATACAAATAAAACGTGTATCCAAATTGTTATTATTCATGTCTTTCCTACTCGAAGGGTAAGATTTCATAGTATGAAACCGCGGGCTCCCTTTGAGCCTGCCGCTGTGTAAGTAAACCACTCTGTCCACCAGGTGACGCTGTGGGGTCTGCTGCAGTGTACAGCACTCCAACCACTAGGGGGCGCTGTGCACAGCACTCCGACCACTAGGGGGCGCTGTGTACAGCACTCCGACCAGCAGGGGGCGCTGTGTACAGCACTCCGACCAGCAGGGGGCGCTGTGTACAGCACTCCGACCACTAGGGGGCGCTGTGTACAGCACTCCGACCAGCAGGGGGCGCTGTGTACAGCACTCCGACCAGCAGGGGGCGCTGTGTACCTATTTCAGACCAGCAGGGGGCGCTGTGGAATACAGCATACACTTGGAACTACTAGGAAAACAACAGAAAAGGACACGGGAGGAAGAAAGCCAACCATCATCATTATTATCATCCGGTGAAAAGGACAACATTCAAGCCGTTTTGTTTCGCCGACCGTCGTGTTTTTTTTTTCGCATGGCCCGGTTGCCTGTCCCCCTCGGATCACATGTTCTGAACCGTTCCGCTCTTTAGGGGGGATTCGGTGTTCGGTAACTCCTGAACCCTCCAAAGCAGCCAGCGACACCGAGGTTCCTCTTTGTAGAGAGAGAGAGAGAGAGAGAGCCTCCCCCTTCCTCCCCCTCTTCCTCCGTCCCGATGAACCTCCTGCAGAACAGGACCATGCACCCCCCGCTCCGCGACGAGGAGGCCCTGGTAATTGAGAACGCAATTAGGCTCGCGATCGACTCCATCATCAACGTGCTGTACAGCGTGAACGGCGCGCGCACGCGCGAGTACGAGCGGATGCTCGGCGTGCGAGACAAGGAGATCCGACGGCTGTCCGGCCGGGAGAAGGACTTCGAACGGGAGCTGCAGCTCCTGCGGCGACAGGGCTGCTCCTGCGGGCTGTACGACGACGACGCCGCCGCCGCCGCCGCTGAAGACGAAGACGACCACTGCGGCTCGGGGTTCCCCGACCCGCTCCTCCAGAACCCGGACTGCGGGGACCCCGGGGGGCCCGGGTGCGGTGACCCCGGGGTCGGGTTCGATGACCCCAGGCCCGGGTGTGAGGATGCCGGGGACGAGATGGCAGCGGCCCACCACGGGCAGTGTGAGATGACCTTCTCCCGTGAGTACTGCTGGGTCAAACCGACCCCCGGGGTCAGAGGGACCGGCGTAAACACACGGCTGTAGTACTGGGCAGGGTTAGTCAATGCTGTTGGATAATGGTTCAGAGTTCACCTGGACTCTGCATAGCTCCCTTTACTCCTATAACCCTAACCCTCTTACGCACTTGTTGTATGTTTACGTCCTGGCACTTAAAATAGAGCAATGTTGTATACGGGGAATGGGTTAACCTAGTGATGGTTAGTGTATACGGGCAGTGTTGTGCATTGCACAAGTTCATTTTTCTATGAACTTTGAACTGAACGTAACGTATTTTTAACTAAAGGACTTGAACTTGAACTAGTTAAGATTTTGTGACATTCTGAATTTGATGCTTAGGTCCAGATTACATGTTTATTAAATAGTTACTGCCTTAGTTGTGATGATTGAAACAAATAATATCCCCAACAATTTGAGATTGTAGTGATGGGCAGCAGGTAATGGAGAGGATTCATTAAAAAAGATAAGCACAGAATACTCACTCCAACAGTTTTTCTTCAGTTTCTAAAAAAACTGTTAATGAACTGAACATGAACTAATTCAAAACTGAATTGGTGAACTATGAACGTGAATTTATTCATTTTCTTTTGTATGAACTGAACTTTGAACTAGTTCATGTGAAGTGTGAACTTTCACAACACTGTATACGGGGAATGGGTTAACCTAGTGATGGTTAGTGTATACGGGGAATGGGTTAACCTAGTGATGGTTAGTGTATACGGGGAACGGGTTAACCTAGTGATGGTTAGTGTATACGGGGAACGGGTTAACCTAGTGATGGTTAGTGTATACGGGGAACGGGTTAACCTAGTGATGGTTAGTGCTTGTCTCTTGGTTCTATGAACATCCTCACTGTACCCACAGAGATATATCGTTGTTTCTCTTTCTTCAGTAAAATGTAATTATTGTAAGTTGCTTTGGATAAAGGCATCTGCTAAACAACCTGAATTTAAATGTAATAGTTTAATTGTTTCCAGTTTGCTAACCCTTTGTTTGTTTACCTGTTTGTTTGTTGTCTGTTGTCTTCCCAGTGGGTCTCTTCGACACCTCTCCCTCCCAGGTCTCCGCCCAGAGCCAGGACCTGGGGGTCCCTCCTCCACCCGCCATCAGGTCCTCCTTTCAGCAGCCCGCGGTGCAGCCGGCCCCCGAGGCCTCGGCCCCGCTGGACCAGAGGCCGGCGCCGTCCAACGGCCCCGTGATCAAGGAGGAGCCGTCGGACACGGACGCCATCTGTGAGAGCAGCGACCTCCACGGTAGGACAGAGACAGCCCAGTCACCTGGAGGTCTTAACAGGTCCTATGAAGATCTTAACAGGTCCTATGAAGATCTTAACATGTCCTATGAAGATCTTAACATGTCATATGAAGAAAACACGCAGTAGTTGTATTAAGATCTTAACATGTAGTATGTAGAAAACACACAGTTGTTATATGAAGATCTTAACAGTTCCTATGACGATCTTAACAGGTCCTATGAAGATCTTAACAGGTCCTATGAAGATCTTAACAGGTCCTATGAAGATCTTAACAGTTCCTATGAAGATCTTAACAGGTCCTATGAAGATCTTAACAGGTCCTATGAAGATCTTAACATGTAGTATGTAGAAAACACACAGTTGTTATATGAAGATCTTAACAGTTCCTATGAAGATCTAAACAGGTCCTATGAAGATCTTAACAGGTCCTATGAAGATCTTAACATGTCGTATGAAGATCTTAACATGTGAAAACAGGCAGTCATTATATGAAGCTCTTAAACACGTGGTGGCGTGGCCCCGACTCATTTCATCTGAGTAACAAAACAAGTGTGAGACGGAGACACTGTTGATTAAATGTCCCTGAACTCCCCCAGGGATGCTGGGTCACGGCGCGCTGGTGGGGGAGTTCAGAGGAGGCCTGTACCCGGGCCCCGAGCCGCTGGGGCTGGGCGGCCCGGAGCAGCACATGATGAGGTGAGCTGCCCTGCTGTGTCTCCACGCCTGCCCCTGCCTCCAGCGCTGTCGCCCGCTGCTGCAGCACCGTGCACCTCGATTTTAAAAGTAAACCACGCCAGCAAGGTGCCCAAGCTCCGGCTCTCTGGAGAAGCATCCGTCAGGCTGTTACTGCTGCAGGAGACGGTGCGCTGTGAGGTGGCCTGTGACCGCCGGCCGGTCCGCTGCTCTGCCTGCGTTGCACTGTGGGCCGTTGACATGTGCTTCTTGTCTACATTATTTTATTATTTTTGACTTGAGGGTAAACATCTTATTTTATAGATGGGGAAAAAGTTGAATTATCTTGTTTTAGAAACTTGTCCATCTTGAGTACGAATATACCTTACCATAGTTTTAATTATAGACAAAACCCAAACAAACAAATGCCCATCTATCAAAATAATCTATGTCTGTTAATACAAATTGTGTAGAGCTGCACATTTTGTCTACTATGATATGTTATATAACATATGATATGTTCTATTAGGCTACCTTATTGGACTGGATACGTGGTTGTTTGAAATGCAGTAGAATAGGGAGGAGCATCTATTTTCAGTTATTAAGAGAGACTCTAAATACCTGAAACCAGATGGGGCTGTTCTACTCTTCCTCCCCCTTCTGCTGTGGAACAAGGATTCCATATTTTGTATTTGTTTTGAGCAAATGCAAAATATGAAATCCCGTGTCTTCGGTTGGCCCTGGCTGGAATTAAAAATGAGTTGGAAGGCGAGAATTCCTGGCTGCAGTCACTGATAACATACACTTCATATATTAACAAGCAAAGAAGGAAAGATTTGTTTTTTTTATAAATATTATTAAAATTTGACTTGACAATCAAGAATGTACACGTCGATTTTGATACTTTTGTGAAGGGAGTGTCCATCAAATATGTAATTCTATTTTTACCTATACCCTTTTAAATCTTACCTAAACCTAAACCTGCGTTCCGGTCATTGATAAACAAGAGAGATGGAGAAAGCTTGGTTTGCAAAGAGCAGCTGCTCTACTTCTGTCAGACTACAGCCTCCACTCTCCTTTCTGCTCCTCCATCACCCGTCACGTCGTTCCCTCATCCCACGCTCTCCTCCCTTCTACGCATGCTGCTCTTGTCCCCTGAGCCATGAGCACGCTCATGTTCATGGCTCATAGTCTGAGGCTCTGTGGAGAGTTTAACCACAATAGTGGAACAAAGCCTCTACTGTACACACTGTAACAAATGGCTGTGTTTTCTACAGTCAAATCGAACACTAACTTATTGTTTCATAATACAATACTTTGTACGCTATCATTTTCTTGCATCGTGCGATGCGTCACGGTTAGAAGATTTAAAGATAATTTTTATTGGTATTTTTCAGGTAAAATGACAAACCATTTTACAGTTAGATGTTGTGATTTTGATAAGGAATGAGCACAAAGTGCATTTGTTTTAAGACGGTCCGGTTTTGGGGGGAAATTAATAAATGCAACAACCCGTTGTTGTTGTCTTAATTGTAAAGCTATTATTCAAGTATTCGTGTTACTAAATTAAATCAAATTTATTTCATGCGAAAATATACAATTGTCTATAAAGTTGGGAGCAATTGTAAGCGTTCAACGCCATTCAACACAGGCGACGAAACCCACCGCACGCCACGGGGACGCCGGGCGCGCCGAGCGACCGACGGAGGACAGGAGGACCTCCTCCTCACATGGTGAGAGATGTGCACTCCTCCACAGTGTTTGGATGAATTGTGAAGTTGTTGTTAACTTTATATGTACGAGTATGTACAAGTCCAGAAAATACTCGTATTCAGATAATGCATGGGAGCGTCGGGTTTGAAACGACCTTTTCAGAGCAGTAATTGCAACATAAGTTGGTAGAAAGTCTTGCTTGACTCGATTGATCGTTGTGGTTTACTGTAACGGTACGTTCTAGTAACAGTCTGCAGCGCACACACACAGTGGCTCAAAGGAGAGATAGAAGTTAGAAGCAGATGACCAGTTAGCCGTCAGCTAAACCGTCCTTTACCTGTAACGTCGCGTCAGCCAACTAAGCTAGTCTGGTGTCTCGAGAACTGCATGTTTCTCCTAACCTTGCACGCAACAGTTATGCAAATGTGTTTATTTTTAAAATCGATAGCAAGAATGATTCTGTTTAAAGTCAAAGTCAATATGAAGTTGCATCTTTGCATCGCCCCCCCCCCCCCCCCACCTTGATTTATGGCACAGCATTTATCACATGCCACCGCACTTTCCCAGATCGGTGACGACGGGACAGAGATGGCGCAGGACGTGACGCCGGCGGTGTTGGCCGCGTTACCGTCCCTCCCCGAGAGGAAGCTGCAGGCCCTTCTGAACCAGCTGTCCGTCATCGGAGTGGAGTCTGAAGGGGACCTGCAGCTGGTCCGAGAGGCAGATCTGCACCACATCCTCACCCCTCTGCAGTGCCGCAGGCTGCTGGGCGCCTGGCGTGGTGACGGTACGTGTCCCCGCGCGTCTCAGGAGCTAGAGCGGGGTCGGCTGGTCACCAGGAGGTCGCTGGTTCGATCCCCCCGGCTCCTCCTCCTCCTCCTAGCTGTGAGTGTGGAGGTGTCCCCTGAGCGAGACGCCCTCTAACCCTGACCGCTCCTGAACCCGCTGGCTGTCGCCCTGCGTGGTCTGACTCTGCCGTCGGTGTGAGTGTGTGTGTGTGCATGAATGGGTGAATGTTAGGCGGTATTGTGAATGCGCTTTGAGTGGCCACTGGTTAGGAAAAGCTAGATACAAATCCCTTCACCGTTTACCACTTAATACTTATAAAGCACACAAACAAATCAAATTGAAAGGCGTCTTTTTTCGTTTGTTCTAGACGAGTATGTGAGCCTCGGTGGTGCGGACCCAGCCACCGCCGAGGACCGCGCCTCCAGCCCCGCGCCCCCGGCCCACAGCCCCCCCGGCGGGCCCAGCCCCGACGGGTCGACTCTGGGCCCGAGCTCCTGGCCCGACAGCTTTGTGGTCCCTTGGACCCGGATGCCCGCCTGCGTCACGGCCGCCATGGCGCTCAACGACCGGCCGACGCCCAAGAGCCGCAGGGAGATGGTCCGCATCGTCGTCGACGAGATGCGCCTGAGGGACCTGAACCCGACGAGGGCCGACTGCGTCACGGTCGCCAAGAGGATGGTGCGCGAGTACCCCGACAGCTTCGCCGACGTCCTGAGAGACGGCACGAGGGTCGGCAGCGGCTACGGCTCCCTGGTCGCGCAGATCAAGACGAGGGTGGAGCACGTCAACCGGGGCAACGCCCTGGCGCGGCACCGCAAGCCGAAGAGGCCGTCGGCGGCGGCGGCGGAAGAGGCGGCGGAAGAGGCGGCTCGCGGGCCGGCCGACCCCTACGGCTGCGTGCGCCGGCAGCCCGGCCGCCCGCCCCACCACGCGTCAGACGAGCCGCTCAGGAGGAAGCAGCGGGAGACGAAGGAGCTGTTCGGCGCCGAGGGGGGGCCGGGGGCCGGCCCCACGCAGCGGGGCCGCGTGGGGCCCCTCACGGAGGAGACGTACCCTCTCCAACGTCGGGCCATCGACGCCCGCCCGCCGCCGTCCGTGGTGGACCTGAGGACGGCCTGGCCCCGTCTCCTCACGCCCAGGGGGCTGTGCGATCACTTCCAGCGGCTCACGGGCGTCGCCGTCCTGGAGAGGATGGAGCGGGCGCTGGCCGAGAAGGGGAGGCTCATCGTTGAGTTCTTCGAGCGTAAGCCGGTCGGAACGGACACCGCCCGGGTTCAGGCCCTGCTGAGGAGGTTCGGGAGCGGCGAGGGGTCGGCCGTGGGGCCGTGCGCCGTGCTGCTCCTCATGGCCCACTTGAACGAGGAGGTGGAAGCACTCATACTTGAGGCTGACGTGAGTGGCACGTTCGTATATATTCTCTTGATGTGATAATGCGTTTTTAAATCGCACTTCGTTATTCACGGTTTACCGACTTTGTTCCGCCGTCTAGGTGCTGGCGACGGCAGCGGAGGCGGAGCGGGCCTTGGAGCTGCCCGCCTCACCGCGGCTCATCGTGTTAGGTAGCTGCACCCGACCGGCTGTTTGCGTGGTCGCGTCTGTTTTTGGTACAGACGCGATCAAATGCACGGTCCCCCCCCCCCCCCCCGATCAAATGCACGGTCCGAATCACAGCGAGGACCCGTGTAGGAGTACTAGGAGTACAAGCAAACCTGGCGAGAAGAACCCGCCCAGTCTTTCAAAAACACAACATCACTGCACAGGATGTTTGCGTTATTTTTTACTTAAATATATCCTGCAAAAAAACACATCAACTTATGTTCGATAATGCATTTCTTTTATAGTTTACGGTTGGCTTGACTAGTGTGTTTTAATTCAGGTGCACGTCTCCACCCCTTATGTACGGCGGTACATGAGGGGGGGGGGTCAGGGGGGGGTCACAGAGAGAGACGATGTTTTGATCAGCGGTTCTGTTCCAGGGGACGTGCTGACGGCCGGCCGCTGGATGCTGAGCATGGAGGGCCGGGTGGTGGTGCCGGCCCACCCTGACTTCGTGGCCGGGCTGGCGGCCTTGTTCTCGGTGTACTACGCCTTTAACCTGGCCTACCAGGAGGGGGCGTCGTGCACGCTGGAGTTCATCCAGAGGTGAGCGTCTCTCCTCACGGGCCGGGGGGGGGGGGCGGAGCCGTTAGAAACATGAACTGCTTATCAGGTGAATCCTGTTGCATGTGTTTTAAAAAAACGATGTATTCAAACATGAGATTATTAATTGAAAGTTGAGTGGAAGACTCAATGGCCACTACAGAAGCTCACTTATAAGTAGGGCATTGGGAATCAACGCTGATTCCCCGAAATGATTTGATTCAGATTCACAAGGTCCCGATTCAATTTGATTGCCGATTTGATTCAATATTGATTAGGTTAGGTTAGGGGGTGTTTCAGTTGCAATACCAATTTTGATCCCTTCCTGCTTCACTCGCGCAACGTATTACACATCATGCGTTGATTTCATTGTGGAACAAAGAAATGAACGTTGTGTTGTGCTTCCAGATGTTTCCTGGGACTGAACCCCCCCCTGGGGACCAAGGCCCCCTCCTCAAAGAACACAAGCGACGTGCGCGTGTCCGCCTTCCTCCGCCGGCTCATAGACTTTGACTGGCTGTTTGTGTGACTCCTTCGTTCTTCATTTCAGATGTAGTTTACGTGCCCTCCACGGCCAAATAGGAGTCGTTTTTTTCCTTTTGTCAAAGACACAGACACACCGCTGTTGCGTTTTGATTATATTTTGTGTTTGGTTCACTGCCGAGAGTATATATACATGTTCTGTCCATTTTAAGTGTTTCAATAACTTTTGGGTCCTCTGCAAGATTTTATATGTGATTGCAATGTTTAAAATACATGAACAACAAGTTTGCCTTTTGTTGAACATGCACGGACGCATGCATATTAATAATAATGCATATTATTGCCTTAATAAATGCCTTCCCCAAAAGAAGCTCTGTTTTGTGCTTTGTGAGATTGTCCTAATTGGTTTTGTTTTAGCATTCTGAGGTGTATATCATTCTAACTTGACCTGTTAACAGCATCCAGTAAAATAATGTTCATATTGTTAGGCTGCCACTGTCAATTATATTTGCTGTAACATCTCAGTGTAAATGTCTCACAACAGCATGTGTTCATCTATTTTACAGCACTTGGCTGGTAACTCAAGTTTACAGCAGTTACAAATATATGATCACGGCAAAAATGCTTCAAACTGGTCAAAAGTCAAATGTTCTTCTTGTGAAAATGTTTCAATACAATATTTGGAATACAACAATAAGATGTCGTTTATATCCAGCAAGGTACTGAAGCGCAGCGACCCTCTCTCTCCCGTACCGTCCGGTCTCACTCCACAAGTAAAAGCGCAAAAACCCTCCTAAATCAATCTTCAAATAACAAATGAATAACCGCGCCCCTCCCCTTGTGCTCCGCCCCCCCCCCCCCCCCCTGTGCTCCGCCCCCCCCCCCCCCCCCCCACTCCCCTTGTGCCCCCCCCCCCCTCCCCTTGTGCCCCCCCCCCAGCAGGCAGCGGCTGGAGCCCGACGAGGCGCAGCGGCTGAAGCGGGAGGCGTGGCGCGCAGCGTCCCGCCGCTACTACGCCCGCAAGATGGCCCGGCTCCGCGCCCACAGACCCCCCCAGGGGCAGCTCCACCCGCTGGGGGCGTCGGCCTCCGGCTGCTACATGCCCGCCTCCATGACCACCCACAACAACAACAACAACAATAACAATAACAACGGCGGTGGCGGCGGCGGCGGCGGCGGAGGCGGCATCCACCACCACCACCACCACATGAACAGCGTCGTCAGCGGCAACAGGAAGCGGCGGAAGCTGATCCTGGACCTCCCCGAGGAGACGCAGAGCGCCCAGAGGGAGGCGTGGCGGGCCGCCTCCAAGCGCTACCACGCCCGCAGGGCCGGCGGCGGCGGCGGGGGGCAGGGCGCCCCCGACCACCTGGACCTGGCCCACTTCCTCCAGGACACCCAGCCCTCAGGGATGGGCGGGCCGCAGTCCTGAGGCCCCCCCCCCGCCCGCCCGCCCGCCGTGGGGGCCTGAGGGGGGGCCCGCCGTGGGGTCTGGAGGGGGTGGGGGGGGGGGGGGTAGACGGGGGCTAATTTAATAAGTATGTATGGGAGTGGTTTTCCGCGGTGGTGTGGACGCGGTCTCACCGGGGGGGGTTGATACTAATGCTGGGGTGATTGGTCGTTCTTTAAAGGTCCCATGTTACGCCACCAGTGTGGGAGTGGGATTACAAGACGTTACGAGACGTTTGGAAAAAAATCGGCCTCTTCCTGTGTTTTAGTGACGTCACAGGGTGGGCGTGTCCACCTAGACGTGTGCTGGATGGATCGGTCCACCAGCTGCCTACCCCGGTGTGACTGTAGCAGACGTTCAGCTCATCTATCCAGCCACACATCTAGGTGGACACACGCCCGCTTGTGATGTCACTAAAACAGAACACAGGAAGAGGCAGGTTTTCCAAACGTCTTGTTAACGTCTTGTAGTCCCACTCCCACCTGGCGGTGTTAACTGGGACCTTTTAAAAGATGCTGTAGGTATGATTTTTTGAGTTAGCATTTGAGCCGTAGCCACCCGTCTGCCGTCGGTGAGTGGAACTGAGTGAAAATGAAAAGCGTCTTTGGTTTAAACGCTGTAACAATGAGGCCACCGTCACGGAGGCTCTTCTGTGATTGGTCCGCGGGACGCCATCACAACCATGCCACAACTCTCAGGGGACTTTTTTTTTTGGGTTGTTGATGTTTTTGAAATCGTCTCTTTTTCGCGACGCTCCCGTCTTACCTACAGCAGTTTGAAAATGTCTGCTTTTGTTAATATCCTGTACATTTAAAAAAAAAAAAAAAAGATTTTTTTTCTAACTTTGCTATGTTGATTCTCTAAATATATTTAATCACGTCTTGTGTTTTTCTTTCTGTTCAAAATAAATGCAGAAAAACAGACTAATTTACAATGCGCTGGTTGTTTTTCCTCTGTATCTGGAACGGCCATCTTGTGATCAGTTCAGTTCAGTTCAGTTCTTTATTTGTCTCTAAAGGGAAATTTGCTCTACAGCAGTGATAAAAACACAAATACAACATACATGAGAGAAAAACAACCTGACCAAATACAACCAAAAAAATAAAATACAACTGTTAGTTAATAAAAGTATATTCCATTTAAATTCTTTAGAAATAAAGCACTTCAGTGCTATTTGAAAGTTCCCTAAAGGTTTAACACTTGTTACGTGGCAGTGTTGTACCCCAGTTGAACTGTGGGGGATCTGTGGCCCCCGAATGCAAGATTATATGGGCACAATAACCTGCTGTGATCTTCCGATGGAATGACGGGGGATTAAAAGCCAAACATTTTTGGATCACTTGGGGGTGCTGGCGTGTCATTCCGCTGAGAATCCAACAGAGGGCGCTGGAATTCAGGAAAAATATATACCGAAATATTTTTATATACCCAAATATATATATATATATATATATATATATATATATATATATATATATATATATATATATATATTAAGGGAGCGAACAGCCCGCTTTGTGGGAGACATTTGAAAAGACAATCTTCATCGTGACAAACTGTCTTTAATTTCTGGGGCTCTGGGGTCCATTTAACAAGAAACCATGGCGACCACAGACAGGCCCACTGTAGGCCAGGGTCTCTGCCCGTCGTTAACCAGACGGGGGGGCTGGTCCAGCGGGTGTGAACGGAGGAGACTTATGGTGGGAACCAGACCAGTGGACTTCTGAGCGGCTTGTGCAGGAAACCAGTGGACTTCTAAGCGGCTGTGAGGGTCTTTCCCTACAGGGTAGGTAGGTGGTAACCAGTATTGATCCATGACCCTCTTCCTATCCGTCGGTATGGATGGTGTCGTTTCTCTGTAGGTCTGACCGACATTATACGGGTTGTATGATTTTGTGATCAAATGGTAGCCTACTAACAGGGACGCAGATTGCAGATATTATTTTTTTCTTATTTATTTAAATTATTGTATACCTGACTTTTGTTTATTCTGACGTTTTCCGTTACGTGTATCCATGATTTATTCGTTATTTTATAGTTTGAGTATATATAGTCTTACTCCACTATGTTAGATTTCATCTTATTTCTAAGCTGTTCGTATAGCCTCTGCGTTGTGTAGCCTATATTCCCAATTGTAGTAGTAATTATTTTCAGTGTAAATCAAGGAAGCTTGACAGGTTGGGTCAGAGGGTCGAATGGATGGTTTATTCCAGGATGTAATACAGCAAGATACAGACTTAGGTTGAATAATATATAGTGTAGGTGTGATGAGGAACAGTCTCCTGACGTGCTCCTTGGCTGTCGATCCCTCTTCTCACCGAACCGAAGGTTTGGGGGCGAGTATTATAATAAGAAAATGTAAATAACAAAAGAACAGGAGCAGTGTCTCCCTTGATAAGGTATGGCCCTGGCTATGCCCCAGATAACCGAGTTGGTTCGTCCTCGTTGGGACATAACAAATGGAGGAATGTTGTAAATAACACTTGGTATCAGTAGACACTAAAATACACCAATATTCTACAACAAAGCTCAAACACTTGGTTTGATGTTGTCTCTCTGCCCTGTTAACTTCATGTGCTGATGCTGCTTCAGTGTTCTTCTACGTACAGCACTTCTCAACGGTTCGTACTTTGTTTTGCTTTCAAGGTGCTTTGTAAATCACTAACCTCTGAACCAGATCAGGTGGGCTCCGTTCTTAATTGATTCCCAGTAGGGGAGGTAATGCAGGGTGTTCACCACCAGAGGGCGTTGTCCACACATTGTGAGGCCAGTCTCTGGCTTTCTTCCACACTTGACTTGTTTTGATGGTGATGTCTGTGTGAAACTAAAACTTGATAGTGGACAGGCTTGACAGAGAAAAAAAAAAAACGATTAACTTATTGAAGCCATTATTAATGTTTTATGATTTATTATGAAGCGTGCACAGTTATTTTATTTGTATTATCTCTTTGGCGCAAAGTATGCAGCTAAACTGTAGCTTACGTTGTGAGTCAAACGGAGTATTGATCCGTTCCCCTCAGACGCTCCTCTCGAGATGGAAGGGAGGAAATTATGACTCGTTGGAAATTCTGGTGCTGACTCAAACAAAAAAAAATCTGGAAATTTAATTAAATATCAATTCTTTACCCCCCAAAAAACTGCAACCAAGCACTAAAAATACCCCGCGATTACAACAGCAGATTTCGGCCAATATCAATATTCATCCACACACGAAGGAGGGCTGATCCAGCAGAGAGCTGCTGGATCAATGGAGGCTCCGCTGCCGTCGGCCAATCGCAGCCCAGGATGATGCTGTTAGCGTCTGGCGGCCATCGACCTGCTGCTGCTCTCTGAGGACTGATCTGATGAACGGAGGAAAACATTTGTTCAGCGACACAGTCTGCAGTCCAGCAGAGCCCTGAGACGCCCTGGACCTCACACCCGCCTGTGGTGTTAACACCACCCAACACCACCTCCACTACACAACACCACCTCCTCTACACAACACCACCTCCTCTACACAACACCTCCTCCTCTACACAACACCACCTCCTCTACACAACACCACCTCCTCTACACAACACCACCTCCTCTACACAACACCACCACCTCCTCCTCTACACAACACCACCACCTCCTCTACACAACACCACCTCCTCTACACAACACCACCACCTCCTCCTCTACACAACACCACCTCCTCTACACAACACCACCTCCTCTACACAACACCAGCACACACACCTGATACTACTACACACACCCAACACAGTCACCTCCACCCAACACAGCCACACACATCCAACACCACCTCCACCAACCCCACCACCTTAGCCAACACCACCACACACACCGACACCAGCTCCACCAAACACCACAGAACCAGACACATATACTCCACCCACACACACACACACACACACACACATATGCATGCATACTCTCCCCACAAACGCCCTCACACAACATCACACTCAGGGGCCCGTTCAGGTCAAGGGCATGCCACCGGTGATAAACGGGTGTCATGTCCTTGCCTGAAGCACACACACACACACACACACACACACACACACACACACACACACTCACACCTGCATAAACATTTCATTTGATACATGGAGCCCTACAGTAGACGGCACCATCACAGAAGACATTAATGTGTGTGTGCGTGTGTGTGTTTGTGTGTGTGTGTGTGTGTGTGTGTGTGTGTGTGTGTGTGTGTGTGTGTGTGTGTGTGTGTGTGTGTGGGTCAGTATGACACGTCTGTCCTGTGTCACCTTGTCCCTCTATCAAAGGTTAGTAATAAACCTGAGTTATTGGGAGACAGAGGGAAGAAGAGAGGGGGGGGGAGACAGGAGGGAGGAAGAGAGGGGGGGGGGAGACAGAGGGAGGAAGAGAGAGGGGGGGAGACAGAGGGAGAGAGGGGGGAGGAGGCAGAGACCGAGGGCGAGAGGGGGGAGGAGGGGGAGACAGAGGGGGGAGGAGGGGGAGACAGAGGGAGACAGAGGGAGAGAGGGGGGAGGAGGGGGAGACAGAGGGAGAGAGGCAGACAGTTCGGTTTTTTCCCGCAAGGCAAACTGACTTCGTCAAAGGTCAGGAGGCCGGCAAACTTAACGCTAAAACCAAATCACAGCGGTAGGAGCAGTAAGTGTAAGGTGAAGTGCACGGTTCTAATTGTGTTGCAAACGTTTGGCACAGGGTAGGAAGGAGAGCGTGTATCTATTGCACATGGCTCTGGTTAGTCTCAGGGGAGGTGAGCTTGCGCCCATCTAGAGGTCGGTCAGGATTCCCCTCATAGTGACCGTATCTCCCTCATGACTGGCTGGCTAAACATATCTAAAAAGTCGGTCAGGGGGGTGAGAGAGTGAGACAGGCAGAGAGGGAAAGAGACATTTATAGAGAGGGGGGTAGAGAGAGAGAGTGAGACGGCACAATTCCATCTGGGGCCACAGATGACATCATCACGTAACTCTGCTGTGTTGGAAAGAGAAAGTGTAATTATGAACTGAAAACACAACAGATAAAACCCCCTTCTGAAGCATCTTGAACTCATTGGACCAACACGCAGTCACACGTTGACTAACACGCACACACATATAGACACACACACACACACACACAGTAATAATTATCTATAATTTGCATTTACGTCTTCATAAACACAATGTCAACTATCCTACGGTCTGGAAAATGCAACAAGTAGAAAACTGTAAAACGTCACATCTTGAATCGTCCTAAAAAGTGTGATTTGGTCGTAGCTCCTGTAGAGTCTCTGGTCGAGATAATCCTCTGTAAGCTCTGGTAACAGCAGAGCAGAGAGATGTGGGCGTGCGAGGATGTTTAGCGCAGCAGAGAGAGAGAGAGAGAGAGAGAGAGAGAGAGAGAGAGAGAGAGAGAGAGAGAGAGAGAGAGAGAGAGAGAGAGAGAGAGAGAGAGAGAGAGAGAGAGAGAGAGAGAGAGAGAGAGAGAGAGAGAGACGTCATTTAACCCGACCGGGGAGGGTCCAGATAGCATTAGGGAGGGAGGGAGGGACGGGAGGGGCGATCGAGTTAGAGGGAGAGAACAGTGTGAGAAAGAGGAAACGAGGAGCGAGGGGTAACGAGAGGAGACGTCCCTGGAGAGAGGTGACGCCTCGAGGCCCACAGGAAGACATCGTTCACCGTCTGAGCTGAACGCCCCCCGGAGGGACGGAAGGCGTCGGGGGGGGGGGGGGGGGGGGGGTGGCCAGCTAGGGATAGACACTACGCTACAGAAAGGGGGCTAGGGCTAGGGCTAGACGCTACAGATAGGGGGCTAGGGCTAGGGCCAGACGCTACAGATAGGGGGCTAGGGCTAGGGCCAGACGCTACAGATAGGGGGCTAGGGCTAGGGCTAGACGCTACAGATAGGGGGCTAGGGCTAGGGCCAGACGCTACAGATAGGGGGTTAGGGCTAGACACTACGGTAGAGATAGGGGGTTAGGGGTTAGGGCTAGACACTACAGCTAGGGGGTTAGGGCTAGACAATAGGGTACAGATAGGGGGTTAGGGGTAGGGCTAGACACTACAGCTAGGGGGTTAGGGGTTAGGGCTAGACACTACAGCTAGGGGGCTAGGGGTTAGGGTTAGATACTAGGGTACAGCTAGGGGGCTAGGGCCAGACGCTACAGATAGGGGGTTAGGGCTAGGGCCAGACGCTACAGATAGGGGGTTAGGGCTAGACGCTAGGGTACAGATAGGGGGTTAGGGCTAGGGCCAGACACTACAGATAGGGGATTAGGGGTTAGGGCTAGACACTACAGCTAGGGGGTTAGGGGTTAGGGCTAGACACTACGGTACAGCTAGGGGGTTAGGGGTTAGAGTGAGCTATGTTGTGGTTGGGTTTGAGGGTTTTAGGGGGAGGTTAGGTCCTAGGTTAAGGGCTTAGAGAAAGGGAAAGAGTTAGTTAGGTGGTTAGGGTTAGTTAGGTGGTTAGGGTTAGTTAGGTGGTTAGGGTTAGGGTTAGTTTGGTGGTTAGGGTTAGGTGATAGATCTTTGTTAACGTCAGGGTACAGTTTAGGGTTAGGTGTTAAGGTACAGTTAAGTGTTATGGTTAGGGTTAGGGTGAGATTAGAGATGGAGGTGTTAGGGTGAGGTTAGGGGTGAATGTATTCATGTATTTAGTTATCAGGGTAGTGTTAGGGTTACGGCTTAGAGTTAGAAATGATGGTCAGGGTTAGTTCAATTTAGGGTTGTATTAATATTTAAACTTTATGCCATTACAAACAATATCAATATAATGCTTGCCTCCGGAAACCATCCTGATAATCACAGTCACGTTTAGCAGTGAACACCTTCACCAACAGCTTCGGCTGGGCAGCCAACGATTATGAAATATGGCCTTGGCTTCGGAAAAAAAAACTGCCAATCAGAGTCACACTCGTGGACTTGAAGCATCCGTTTGGAAGTTAATCAACAACATATTATCATCTGAAGCCTTCCCTGCAGATTTCTATCAATCTTTTATCATTGTTAGTCCTTCTATTTCAGATAAAAACTTTTATGTGTTACCAATTGTTCTTCATGACCTGAGGCCCCCTCTCCAGATCGCCGATTGGGCAAAGTTTGGGTCGAGGCTTTCAACAGAACCTCCTGAGAATAACAGAATGTGATCAGGGTGATTTCACACTGCTAATTTAATGCAAAAACGTATGGAAGACACTCACCCATCTCATTCCTGCAGCTGTCCCGTTCCCGTACTCTCGCTGGCTGTGTTGGAAACTCTTCCAGTTGCTCCCGTATTGATTTCATGGTTTGATTGTTCTCAGCACTCTCAGCTTTGGATGCAGAATGTCTGCTGAATCCCAAATCATTTCTTTGGGGATCGGACAAAGTTTGAACAGTTATACCATGCAGCCCCTTTGGAGAACCACTCCCATAACTGAGTCAGCCAGTCAGGCTAGCAGGACTCTCCCCCCCTCTGGTCACATCACTCAGAGCACTGATCCTCCCCGAGTCCTTATATGAGTCTGTAATCCGAAGAAGAAGAAGAATATGGATTCTTATGTTTAATCTCCAACGATTATCCCAAGTATCAAAAACTAGGGTCAGAGTCAGACAGAAAAAACAGACGCCATCTCTTAGCTTACAGAAAACATAGAACCTGTTGATCATCGACCAGTGAATCCAGTCCACTGGTCGGTCTACTCTCACACTAATAATAGAAAGTCGCTCTACAAAACCATTCAAGCATCAAACTTGTAATCAATGTATTGGTCTGATCTGCTGAACATGCACTCTATCAGGCAACTCTCTCTCTCTTTTTAAATGTACTCTTACACTCTCTTTATTTGGCCTTCCACAAACACATTAATACTAAGCTATAACCTCATGAATATTTAACAAAGCTTGTGCTGATTGTTTTCAAAGCAATCTCCATCTCGTATCTGAATGATTCTAGAGGCCTCTGTGTCCCTCGGATTGGTTTAACGCGTTTAAAACGAACACGTTTGTTGTTTTGTAAAACTCAACTGTACGATAAACATGTTCATGTTGGCCTAAGCACTGAGGTCATCAGGAGAGTAGACCAATGGCGCGGAGGTATACACGTGGAGAAAACAGCGTCTGTGCGTCTGGTCGCGGGCCGTGGGCCAACATGTGGTCTGCAGCTGCTGTCTGGAGGAACTCAAAGGAAGGCACCTCAAGCGACGACCTGAAGGTAAGTCCCCGTTTCTACCGCAGGAATAAAAAAAATCGATGAACTTTGAACGTAGAATAAGTAAAAGTTGTAGAGGAGGACAATATTTGTACATCTTATCAAAGAAATCGATTTTTATTTAACTCATTTTATGGAGAGACGGAACAGAGAAAACAAGATAAAACATAATAACGACGTACAAAATGACGCAATAAAGCCTCCGGGCAGCAGCCTCCTCTGCCTTTGAGGTTAGGCTGGGTTTGTAGTACGAGCATCGATTGACTCTGAGCTGCGATCAATAGGCTGCCCTCCCGAGGTTGTAAAGCCTTATCTCTGTTTCCTCAGATCCCCCGATGCTGCTGTGTGGGCGTCGACCCGCTGTCCCGCTGCAGGGCTGCGCTGCGTACAGATGTGTGGCGGGGGACGCAAAGGTCAGAGGTCACTTGTGGTAGTGGCCCGACATTAGACCTGTTTTACACCACACAAAGGGGGGGGGGGGGGGGGGGGGGGAGTGTTGTAAGCCAGAAGGCTTTTCGGGAGGGGGGGGGTGGAACAATTGATTAAGACGTTCCCCTGCTTCCTCATTCACGTGTTCAGACAATGCAGTAGCGTTAAGAAACACCAATCAAAATCACATTAACCCGCCCCATGTATCAATATATGCAAACTGTGCAATAAACCTTCCAACACCACCACCCTGCGTCCTCGTATTTGGAGCCATGCACCTCAGAGTACGCCTGTTCAACACAATTGTATTAACATTCAAATATTTTTTTGATGAATCAGATACAATCGAATAAAGATCAACAGAGATCTAGAAAGGACCCTATTAGTTCATTATGAGCTGCAGTAGCGTACACAAAGTGCAATTAAAGCGGACATGACACGGCCTAGTTTTGGCGAGTGTTATACAGAATTAAGTCTGTTGGAAAGTTTTTCGATATAAGAACGATTACACGTTAACTTACCATCCATTTCGCGGTTGGCGATAACGTATGCTTTTTCTATGACGGCATGTTTCCACTGCGTCACTGAACACCTCGGAGACAGCAGTCGCACTACAGACACCCCTCTGACATTCAGAGGGAACATCCAACCCACGACGAGGCTCAGAGCTATTTGGAGGAGACAACAGTGAGGAGAGAAAGAGGACCTCCAAGTCTCGTTTGTAACGGCGGAGCCATCAGTTCTCCTCGGTGTATAGATGGGGTTTGACCACAACACCTGCTGCTCGTGTGGTCGCTGCACTCAAAGGCCGACCGCGAGGGATTCGACCCCGCTGTCATGTCTCAAGGCTTGCGTGGACCACTAGCTCGGGGGGGATCAGGCCCGCGTTACCGTTACCCTGGCCCGTATTCACCAGACGCTCTGCCCTGAACGGAACATACTGGAAGTGTCCCCGCTCTGCCGTCGAGAAGTCTGAGCGGAGTCCCTGGATAAGGTGACCAGATTTCTGAGACCGAATCCGGGGACATTTTGGGTTCTGCGGTGTAAAAACCTCCAAACATGTAGTGGTTTTGTCATAGAAAACTAAAACGGGGAGGGGAGGGGGGGGGTCGGACGAAATTGTTGACGGGGGGAGGGCACGGGTTTGCGGTCAGACGGGATTGTTGAGGGGAGGGGGGGGGGGGGGGGTTCGGATCTTTCAGTCACAGTCAAATCCGGGGACATTTCCGGGGACAGCAGTAGCCGGGGGCAGGTTACCGAAAACGGGGACTGTCCCCGGAAACCGGGGACGTCTGGTCACCCTAACCCTGGAGCGGAACCTTAGCTAACCTTAGCTAAGCTTAGCTAACAGTAGCTATTTAACACGTGAGACGGGACGTGGTGATGTTTGAAGCGTCGGTGTGAATCCTTCGTTGAGTCACTGACTACAGGTGACTCATCGGCAGGTAACGACCCCTCTGACGGCCCTGTCAGGTGGGCGTCGCCGCTGTGCTCTCTTCTCACGGCTCCACACCTATTTTTAACCCGCCGGTAGACTGGGTCGGACGGTCGGTACGCCCAGCCTCACACGATGGGAGTAGTCCAGCACACAGGGAGCAGCCTCTGAACACATCTTGCTGGTCCGGCGAATCCCCCCTCTCCTCCTTCACAGCCCCTCTCCTCCACTGGGGGGGGGGTGGGGGGGGTGGGGGGGCACAGTTTACACACAGCGCTCCCTTTACTACGCGTTACACCCAGCTGGAGGAATCTGCTGTTTCAGTGCCTCTAGCTCGGTGTCCAAGAACCATTTGCCGCTTCAGAGGCAAAGCATGAAAGTGGAAAACCTTTCTTGGTTTTTGACTCATTGCTGCATCCATAGGGGCGGGACCGAACTGAACCCCCCATGCGTTCTTTTTTTTAGTTTGGGGTTCATTTATTTCCCATTCCCGAGTCTTGAGCGGTTCTCTGCTCGTCACCTACCGTAGGACTCGAGCCAACCGGCGTTGTGACGTCACAGGCCACGCTAGGGCAAGACGGCGCTGCGCCGGTTTGAAAGAACGTAGCTCAGAATACTACTTAGTATGTCTTTAATCCAGGTTTCCTTACAGTTTTTTTTTTAGGAGTTATGGAGCGGGGAATTATCCTGTAAATTAGGATTATTTTATCTAGCGTTTCATTTCCGCTTTAATAAAATGCCGACGAGGCAGTAAGACGGTACATGTGATCTCAGTCAGGGGACGGGTCCTATTTTGGGATCCTTAACCATTAACATTTCTATGACGGAAATTCCCAACTTCCCTGTCCCACCTAGGGAAAGGACTTTCCCGCCTGTTTCGTAACCCTAGTCGCCCTCAAAGCAAAGCCTCACGCACAGCTCTGTCTGTCACCGTGCTTGTGTGTGTGTGTGTGTGTGTGTGTGTGTGTGTGTGTGTGTGTGTGTGTGTGTGTGTGTGAGGGTACGGTGGGGGTGGAAACTCCTTGGCATTCCAGATGAGTCACGAACAGACAACACCAGCTGGGCGCTGGACTGCAGCGGGACGGCTCTGGAGTCGCAGGGCCTGCTCGCCAGATAAACAGACTAGCCTCACGTTCATTCATTGGACTTTGAGCTCATTTGCTGAACCTTAGTTTCCCTTGTATTTGCGCTGCCATTTTGTGTCCACCCATTTTGCCCCCTATTGCGGTCCTGACGGTCGCTGGGTTAAGGGACCCGCTCCTGTGTTTCTAGTCAAGGTTCCGGGAGGTCTCCCCCGTCCATTAGAGGCTCAGGGTTACGGTGTATTGTGTAACGCGGGGGGGGCCTTGATAATCCTCAGGCCCAGGGGCAGAAGGGGAACGCTGTTAGGAGACTTAATATCCGCTTGGGTTTGAAGACCAGGAGAAGCGAAACGGTGCGGTGTTGACTTTGTCGTGTGCTCGTTGGTTGTTGGGTCGTGTTTACCTCTGGAGCGGGTTCTTCCCTGAACAAACACACTCTGCCCGGGGTTGTGCCCGGTGTCCACGTTCAAATCCAAGAGGACAGGTCTGAGTCAAAGGGTTGGATTCGGCGTCAGTAGTGGATGAATATCGTTTTATGGAATAGTCATATAGAGTTCAAATCCCCCCCCCACACACCTAAAAATGGAGGACAATATTTAGAGGCGCAAATGAATCCTTATTCAATCTCGACTTGAGGGTATGGAATAAGTTTGACGAGTGCAACCGTTTTCCAATATTTACAGCATTTGGCAATTAGGACAAAAACAACCTCAATTTCACAATCACATTCACAATTTACTCGTGCGTCTTTTATGACCACATTCCAGTTTCCAACGCATTGAGCAAAGCAGGTTTTTTTCCCGGCGTTGAGCTGGTATTCCGATCTCAGGACCGGTTCTTCGACGGGAGTCGCCAGTGACAGTTACTGAGGGGAACCCCCCCCCCCCCCCATGACAGCTACTGA
>NC_140278.1:20431904-20468597 GCF_964030765.1 Micromesistius poutassou
GAAACTCCTTGGCATTCCAGATGGAGTCACGAACAGACAACACCAGCTGGGCGCTGGACTGCAGCGGGACGGCTCTGCAGTGGCAGCTCCTGCTCGCCAGATAAACAGACTAGCCTCACGTTCATTCATTGGACTTTGAGCTCATTTGCTGAACCTTAGTTTCCCTTGTATTTGCGCTGCCATTTTGTGTCCACCCATTTTGCCCCCTATTGCGGTCCTGACGGTCGCTGGGTTAAGGGACCCGCTCCTGTGTTTCTAGTCAAGGTTCCGGGAGGTCTCCCCCGTCCATTAGAGGCTCAGGGTTACGGTGTATTGTGTAACGTGGGGGGGCCCTTGATAATCCTCAGGCCCAGGGGCAGAAGGGGAACGCTGTTAGGAGACTTAATATCCGCTTGGGTTTGAAGACCAGGAGAAGCGAAACGGCGCGGTGTTGACTTTGTGCTCGTTGCTCGTTGGTTGTTGGGCCGTGTTTACCTCTGGAGCGGGTTCTTCCCTGAACAAACACACTCTGCCCGGGGTTGTGCCCGGTGTCACGTTCAAATCCAAGAGGACAGGTCTGAGTCAAAGGGTTGGATTCGGCGTCAGTAGTGGATGAATATCGTTTATGGAATAGTCATATAGCGTTCAAATCCCCCCCCCCCCCCCCCCCACACCTAAAAATGGAGGACAATATTTAGAGGCGCAAATGAATCCTTATTCAATCTCGACTCGAGAGTATGGAATAAGTTTGACGAGTGCAACCGTTTCCAATAAAACTTTACAGCATTTGGCAATTAGGACAAAAACAACCTCAATTTCACAATCACATTCACAATTTACTCTTGCGTCTTTTATGACCACATTCCAGCTTCCAACGCATTGAGCAAAGCAGGTTTTTTTCCCGGCAGTTGAGCTGGTATTCCGATCTCAGGACCGGTTCTTCCGACGGGAGTCGCCAGTGACAGTTACTGAGGGGAACCCCCCCCCCATGACAGCTACTGGAGCCGGCTCCAACCGCTCCCAACTCACTGTTGTTTCTGTTCGTCAATAACGTCTTCTAACACTTTTCCTCACACAGCAGTGTGAGGAAAGATAAGCCAGCATTATGTGAAATGAAATCTGCATCTGTGTGTGTGACGTTTATGGTATATCTTTAAGGGGGGGGGGGGGTTGCTGGCATCCACCTCCACTCCATTGGATATTTGCTCAGAGAACTGATGAGTTCCACCTGATTAGTTTCATATTCAGCCACTGAGCAGAGTGTCCCTGTACCGTACTCCAGTACGACTGCCCCCCCCCCCCCCCACTGTGCCGCTGGCCTGTGCTCACACTAGGGCGATCTCCACTGGGCCTGAGTACGGCTGCCTCTTGTACACACAGGTTAGCGTATCCGTGCGTGTGTGCGCGTGTCGGCTCATTAGCGTCTGTAGCGTGGCCTGAGCACACCTCTCTGAAGTGAACTGAGGCCACGGAGTTGAACTGTACTGGAGTACGGACGGCGTGCTCACACCAGCCCAACGATGTAGACTTCAGGGGGCAGACGTACTCGGGCAACGGGCTGGTGTGAGGGGCGCCCTAAGAAACCAAAATGTCATCCAACATCCAATCCTAAGACCTCAGGCCACTTTTTGATGAGATGGGATTCATTAACAATATCTGAAATCGGGGCTGGTGAGTGGACGGGTCTGAGGACCGAGACCAGAGGGAGACAGCCGCCACAGCTGGAGGTCATTATTCCAGATGTTAGACCGCCGCTGCACCCTGCTGTTCCCATTACCTTCAGATCCCAGGAACTAGACTAAGCAAAATAAAACGGCCGAGTCAGTTACCTACCCTCCCCCGGTCGGGTTTGGTTAAAGGATAAAAATATTCAGTGATATCCATTCAGATATCCACGTGAACCTCCTAAGATGGCGCGATTTGATTGGTTCGCTATCTCGGGATATTGGGCAATATCCCGAGATTGAGATCTCAAACACAAAAAGTGTAATCTTAGTTTATGTGTTCACGCGTAGTAAAACAATTATTCACCTCAGGCTCTGTAAATAGCGGGGGCTATTGCTCGCTATTTTTAATTGTTAAGTATACCGCCTCCCCCCCCCCCCCCCGCTCCCCCAATTAGGCAGGAAGTAACAATGAGTAAGGTTAGAGCGTTCTGCTCGTTCTGTCATCAGACTCATAACAGTTCTGTTCTGACGAGGGTAGATTCCATAACTGGATCAGCTGACCCCCGAGCACCGGGCTCAATGTGAGCCCGCTAGTTAGTTAGCAAGTTAACGAATGAGCTAGTTAGTTAGATGGCTAGTTTGTCTGTGTGTGTGTGTGTGTGTGTGTGTGTGTGTGTGTGTGCGTGCGTGTGTCTGTCTGTCTGTGTCTGTCTGTGTGTGTGTGTGTGTGTCTGTGTCTGTCTGTGTGTGTCTGTGTGTTTGCATGTGTCTGTCTCTCTGTCTGTCTGTCTGTGTCTCTCTGTCTGTCTGTCTGTGTGTGTGTGTGTGTGTGTGTGTGTGTGTGTGTGTGTGTGTCTGTCTGTCTGTCTGTCTGTGTGTGTCTGTGTGTTTGCATGTGTCTGTGTCTCTCTGTCTGTCTGGGTGTGTGTGCATGTGCGTGCGTGCGTGCGTGCATGCATGCGTGCGTGTGCGTGCGTGCGTGTGTGTGTGCGTGTGTGCGTGCGTGCGTGTGCGCGTGCGTGTGTGTGGAGGCCCCCCCTGACCGTCATGCCATGATCTCAGAACATAGGTTCTCCTTCAGACTTAAGTTCCACTGAGCAGCTGTGACCAGACCGATTCCCCCAAACCGGCAGTCGCCATGGCTACCACCAGCCCCCCCCCCCGCCCCCGCCCTCCTCCCGACCCAGATCACTTGAGCAGAGCTGGAGCCCTTTGAAACAGGTTCCCTCCTCCGCTGTCCGTCCGTCAGGTGTCGGGGAGGGATCAGATGTCCGCGGGGGGGGGGGGGGGGGGGGGGTCGCTGCCCGCAGTGTCACTGCGTTCCATTATCCCTCTCTCTCTCTCTCTCTCTCTCTCTCTCTTGCTCTCTCTCTCCCTGTTCCTGACACTCTGTGGTCTCTCTATCACTCTCTCTCTCTCTCTCCCACTCCACTTTCCCTGACAATCCTCTGTCTCTCTATCATGTTCCTCTGTCTGTCTTTATCGGCTCACACTTGCACAGAGAGAGCGAGAGGGAGAGAGAGAGATAGAGGGATAAAGAGGTAAAGAGAGAGAGTGGTGGAGAAAGAGAGAGAGGGATAAAGAGTAAGGAGGGGGAGAGTGAGAGGAGAGAGGGAGGGAGAGGCATAGCGGAGGAGAGAGAGAGAGAGAGGGCTTACTAAATTAGAGAGAGAGAGAGAGAGAGAGAGAGAGAGAGAGCCCGGTGCCCCTGTATGGGGGTGTAGGATGTTATCTGTCTCGTGCCCCCCCCCCCCCCCCCCCCCCCTCCATGGAATGCTCCCCCTGAAGATGGAGGAGTTCCAAAAGGGGGAGTGACGACGAGAGGAGAGAGAGACAGCAGAGGGAGAGAGAGCTAGAGAGAGTGTGGGAAAAGGGGGGGGGGGGGGTGGGGGGGGGGGGAGAGAGTATATATACATCCCAGAGAGCCCGGTGCTCCAACACACAGCTGGACTACTGGGTGCTGGGACTCTACTGGCTCCACTGGATATTTGATCAGAAAGCCGGTGAGTTTGTACCTGATTCTACTATTTTTTTACTTGTCAATTTCCCTAAATGATTGATATTTTTCTAGGATTCTCTAGGATTTATGAGGTTTTTTTTCTTTGCTGGCCTTGCGTGGGAACTGCCTATGCTCTGGGGAAATGTGAGCCTCTCATTTGAATAAAGGTTGTCTATCTACTGTTAACCTGTTTACATAGCACAATGAGAACAGTTTTGAGGCAAACATAAAGCAGGGATATGGACGTGAGGAGATGTTCTGTAGCTCAGGGTTTGTCTGGGAGAGCTCTCTCTCAAGGGTTGTTTTCTAACTTTTATGTGGTCAATAATTAGTCATTAGGGGTACACGGTGAAGCCGGCTGCTTTTGGTGCTCTGCATTTGTTCTGCATTTGTAATTTGGAGGAATTTGAACAGCAAAAGTCCAGGTTTTCTTACATGCGTAGTTGAGCAAGTGCCATGGAGGGACTCGCCTTTTTCTTTCTGACTTGAGGACCTTCTTTAATCTGGTCAAACGGTGAAGAACAAACGTTTTTTTTGGCCCAGGGAAGATAATTCCAAGACAAAACCAAGATAATTTCCCAGTAAGTATTGTATTTTGTATTATTGTGTTTTGTTTTTTTTTCATTTTTCCAATTACAATGCCCACCTCCCAAAAACTGCAAAAAAATGTATTCTGCTGTAAAAGTCTATCCTCCATTTTAAGATCACTTTGCCTCATCTCGTTGCGACCGACCGGCTTATGCAAGAACGTGAAAGAAAAAGCGGAATAGTTTTGTGATCGAACGAGGCAGATCTGATCAGTGATCAGCCCTCAAGCAGTCATGTAAAACGACACCATTGATTTCCTCACACTGCACCAATTACTGGTACACCCATTAAGACATACCAGTAGTGAAGAGAAAAAAAAAAGGGGCCCTCCGACACATCTGTATTGTTACGTTACACACAACTAAACACCAAGTTGTGCCTGCCACCTCGCATCGTGAACTTGATGACAGACGGGTGGACTGGGGCCTATAATGACAGAGGAAGTATGTTTCCTATTCCAGAACAAGTGTAGCGCTGGTGGTGGTGGTGGGGGAGGGGGTGGTGGCGGTGGGGGAGGGGGTGGTGGTGGTGGCGGCGGCGGCGGCGGTGGCCTCCACCCAGATATGGGTGTGCCGTTCCTCCTCTCCCTCTCCGAACTGGCAGTCAGATCCTCATAGAAGGATATCCGTGTGCTATCAGCTCTGCTGTGTGTGTGTTTGGCCTTTTGAGTGTGATAATGTAGACATCACCTGACGTGTGAATGACCCATATCTCCTCACACATGTGTGAACATCTGTGTTTGCTTTCGGGGTCCTTAACACAAATCCCAATAAGAGCCGCGGGGGGGCTGTGTTGCGTAACGCGAGAAGTGCTCGTCGAAGCCCAGAGCACACACACACACACACACGTCGAAGCCGGTTTGATGTTTGCTTTAATTGTCCCCGACGCAAAGGTCGGCCGTGGCGGCTGGTGCGTCGTCTACCTGGGCGGACTGCGCGTGTGTGTGTGTGTGTGTGTGTGTGGGAGGGGGGGACCCTCAGCTGGGAGTCCGTGTGTCACGGACAATGGGCGCCCCAGGGTGTGGCCTGTAACTGTAGGAGAGCGAGTTCAGACACGACTCGATCTGTTGGGATGTTTGGTTTGAGAGTTAACCGTCGTGTGAAAATGTCTGGCGATGATAAGCACTGGAGGCACGGGGCTAGTTGTGGTCGAACCTGAACGCAGACATGAAACAACAATGAGATCAATCAGTCAACACGATGGTGATGATGATGAGCTTTGAAACCGTTTGATTTGATTGTGTGTGTTCCCTCCCCCCTGTAGGCTCCAGCTGTTGTCTCTGGCCCGCTGAGGAGGAGGAGGAGGAGGAGAAGAAGAAGTGTGATTCAGGGGGATAGATTGTTGCGCGACCGAAGCTCCCAGGATGACCACCACCGTGGCCGATTGGCTGGTGGAGAACAAGGACAAGATCGAGCGCGGGGTGGAGATCATGGGCCAGGTGTCGGAGGTCCTGGCCTCCACCGTGGGCCAGCTCCACCCCATCCTGGAGGCCGTGTTCATGGCCTCCGCCGAGATCCTGGGCAACCCCGAGGGCAAGGAGGCGCGCTACCTGACGGAGCAGTTCGAGCAGGTCAACCTGAAGCTGGAGGGCCTCCAGGACGAGGTGGAGCAGATCGGCCGCGAGCTGCAGAGGTGCTCCATGAACAAGCAGAGCTTTGACCGCGAGGCCCAGATGCTCAGCCAGTACGAGAAGTTCCAGGACTTCATCAACGCCAAGCCCAAGTTCAAAGCCAAGAAGAAGGAGAAGTTCCTCAGCCACTACGAGAACACCGACGGCGACCTGAACCTGGACGCGCTCTACAACGCCGTGACGGGCAAGGACATCACGGGGACGCCCATGCTGGAGACGGTGGTCTCCGTGGAGGCCAGGGGCCGGCGGGCGGTGGAGGACTTCTGCGCCCGCCTCAAGAAGCTCTTTGTGGTGGGGATCTTCGCCGTCATGGGCCACGCCGCGCTGAAGGAGGGCGTGGTCGACCAGGCGATGGTGCAGAAGTGGCAGGGGCGCATGGAGGAGGTGGAGACCCTGATGAAGGCGGCGGTGGACGACTGCACCCAGAACTTTGCCGAGCAGGCCAAGACCGACACGGAGCACGAGCTCCTGGACAAGACGGGCAGCCTGGACCCGGACTTCATCAAACCCATCCTGGACTCCCTGGTGAAGAAGTACGACTGGATCAGCTGGTCGGTCCGCGTGCTGCGGGCCGAGGAGAAGAACCCGCTGTTCCACCTGCTGGCGGGCAAGAAGTTCAGCGGCTGGGGCGGAGGGGAGAACTATTTCGAGGCGAGGACCAAGAACAAGTTCATGGTGGAGGTGTCCTTCTGCGTGGCGCCGGCGGCCCTCGACCGGACCCGCATCCTGGAGGCCATCGAGGGGCAGAAGCTGAAGGGGAACATGGTGGACGTGGCCGCCACTCTGAGCGGGAACGTCCCGGACTGTCTGGTGCACACGGTCCACCCTCTGAAGGGAGTGGCGGAGGCAAACAACTTCCAGCCTGAGTGCTACTACTTTGTCAAACACAAAAAAGCCTTCGTCTGCATCCACCCCCTGTAGCTTCACGTCCCCTGGGTCCCCTGTAGCTTCACGTCCCCTGGGTCCCTGTAGCTTCACGTCCCCTGGGTCCCCTGTAGCTTCACGTCCCCTGGGTCCCCTGTAGCTTCACGTCCCCTGGGTCCCTGTAGCTTCACGTCCCCTGGGTCCCCTGTAGCTTCACACCCCCTGGGTCCCTGTACCTCCTGGGTCGCCTCGCTGCCAATTTGTCTTGAGAAAAGAAAAGCTTCAAATTCAAGTTCATGAACTGTTCATTCTTTTTTTTGTACAATGGATGTCTTTATTCGGACGCCGATGATGTTGAAATGTTGTTGTCTTGTGAGGGGTAGGAGATTTATGCAGTTTATCTTTTGTAGGCCAATCTTTGGGGTGTTAATAAGTAGCTTTGAACACAAGTTCGTCCATTTGTCCTTTGCACATATAAACAAAAAATGAATGAAGGCGGATCCGTTTCATCTGCCAAAATGATACTATATGATACTATATGACTATATGCATTTTATTTTCATTTGCAATAAATGTAATGACATTGGATGTGTCGGTGATTATCTTTCCTTTGCTCTATAAAATGCAGGGCTCAACCAGTAGATATCTCGAAATGACTTATTCACACTTTAATGACACATGTAGACTCACTCGTTAATGTGAACAGTGACATCGTACACAGAAATAGGCCTAGAGACATACAGTTGGCATGTGCAGCGCTGTTAGTAACATGGCGCATAAAGCAATGGGCGCTTGAGAGTTTTGTTTCCTCTGAATGGGAGTGACTCTGAGAAACATGACGCACCTCATGACCAATAGGCGCACACCCACCCTGGAACCGACGTCTCCAAACTTCCGCAAACTTTTGAGGTGAGTCTGATTGCCTTAAAAGTTGTATAATTCAAGTAAATATATGATTGCCCTGTCGCTTTGAGTTAACTTAACTTTTCTCTGAAAGACGTATAGGATAGTTTATAGGAAAAGAGCGATGGAAACGATGCGTCTCGATATGGAGGCTCATCGGGCCTACTTTCAAATGCGTATGCGATTCCCTCTAAATAGGCGAATAGCGCATACACATTGGCCTATATATATATATATATATATATATATATATATATAGTCATCGTTAACGTTCAAATGTATAGAAATAGATCGCTTTTATTGACGTTATGACGGTTAAAAACCCACTCCTTTAGTAATGGGCGTTGGTGGCCAACTTTATGACAAATAGCCGAGAAAAGCGCTCATGTTTTTCCGGAACGCACCCACCTCTCCAGCGTCTCCAGCGCTGACCGACGCGCGTCAACAGGCGAGGTTAACCCCGACATAAAGCCTCATCCGCAGTGTTAACCTGCGATGTTTGTTCAGCACACTGTCCCGGGATGACAAAACGATACAATTAGAGCCCTGGTAAACGAGCAGATCGATAGGGTTTCCATTAAGAGGGTGCATTAAGGGATCGTTGATGTCTCACGTCAGCTCTGGGCCGTGGTTTTGGCCCCAGGGCTGGAGGGTATATGTACCATAACCTCTCTGGTATGACTGTGTGCGAGTTCAAGACATCCTGTGTATACAGGATGTCTTGTTCGTATTAGTGTGATTTGATCATCAGCACTTTCCTGTGTCAATTATTGCTCGTGCTGTATGAATACATGCCGATCTTCCAGCCACACTGTGGATTATGTTGTGAATATATTTAATTAGAAATATCCGTCTCCTGGTGTCTGAAGTGTGTTCCTAATGTAAAGTGATCTTCAGATTCTCCCCCCCCTACACCTCCACCCCTCCTCTCTTGGCGTAACAGTACCAGTTCACTGCTTCCTACTCAAACTATGGGGGTGGAGGCAGAGAGAGAGAGAGAGACAGACAGAGGAAGAGAGAATAGATTAAAACTAGAGAAGAGAGACAGAGATGAGAAGTGAGTTCTCATCTGTATCTACATTACAACACACACACACACACACACACACACACACACACACACACACACACACACACACACACACACACCAGAAAACCACGTCTTTTCGGAAACAGGATCCTATCCGTTAGTTGTAATGTGATGTCAGCCCCTCAATATTTCGAGTCTTTTGCCTCGAACATGCGGAATCGACCGACCGTCCTAACAGCTAAAGTGCTGTTTCATCCTGTTAACGCTGTGGTTTACATTCCGTTTCTTCTTAACGTAAAAAAAAAAAGAGTCCTCCCCACGACTGAGAGGGCCCTGCTCTCTGAGCCCTGTCTGCGGGCCCTGAGGCACGGCGGACGACGTCTCACTGCAGTCGTCCTCGCAGACTCTGCAGAGGCTCAGCGGAACGCCGCCTAGGCAGCTGACCGAATGTTTTCCATTGTCCGGTTGCCGTGGTTACCCGCTGACTTGCGATGGAAAGCGCTGCCTTGCCCAGCGAGTTTATCCTCTTCCCCTTTCAATCATGCCCCCCCTCCTCCCTCCCCCCCCCCCTCTACCACGCACGCACGGGCGCACACACGGACACACACACACACACACACTGGCACACACACACACACACGGGCACACACACGCACACAAGCAGGCAAACGCACACACACACACACACGTATACACGCACACGCGGGCAAACACACACTCACACACACAGTGGACAAAATGTGTATTAATACAAAGGCAGGTGACCCGCGATACGCTATGACACTTAAACCTATTTCATTATCACATGACATATTACATCACATCACATGATCACAACACCATACATGGCATCGTTACAAAACATCATCAGATGCATTCTAAATGTAGTAATTTAACAGACTCTTTTATACTTCAGTCTTTTCTATTTTCTATATTTTAAACTAGCAGGTGCAGCAACTAAAGTTTCAGTGCTGCACCACCCTAGTTTCTAAACAACAGCTGGAGAAAGCGTTGAGTATCCATAGGAGTCGGACATACGGAGTAGATATCACATATCAAAGGGTGCGCATAACCCAACGACACATCACACGATCACATTAACACATCACCTTAGGTCACATGGTTTCCAACCACATGGTCCGCTCTCAGGCCACTCATCATGAGTACATGTGTCAGCATGGTGTCTGGTTCATGAGTACCATCCACGAGACTCCCGCACCCCCACATACACATCCCCAGATACACACGCCAAACCAACAGGTGTGTGTCTATCTCCCTTCTAGACACCTTTCTCCCTTCTAGACAGACACCAACACATTCCCAGATACACACACCTTTCTCCCTTCTAGACAGACACCAACATTCCCACATCGACGCACACCTATCTCCCTTTGCAGAAGTACACCAACATTCCCAGAAACAACTCGTTTTCCATCGGGTTCTGCACTGCAGTCTACAGTTCAGAATGCAGACGCTGGGGGTTTGAACCAGAAACCTTCGGGGCTGGGATTCAAGCCGTCCAAACGGCCACTAACGGCTACAGACGCCTCTCTGCATTCTAATGCATTCTGCCACCCAGACATTAATCACTGGGCTGACATCACCCGGAGTGGCCGCTCCGCTAGACGGAGATGCCAGATAAACCGCTAAACTCAAGGTCACAGCCCCACTGTGTCCTCCAGGCTGAGGACACGCTTGTCACGAGGAAATGTATTGGCTCCCATTTATTTGGAACGTGAGCTCCATAGTGAGCAGTGTTTTCAGAGCCGGGAAGTAATTTCTCTGATTGAGTTTAGTGAGTAAACAAGAAGGTTGTATATATAACCTCTACCCAAAAAACAATTTAAAATTATGTAGGAGCCAATTCCTTTTGTTCATTTAGTCTTTAGTCTTCAGTTTTGTTTGTGTGTGTTTGTTTTGTTAATTGATGTCTATGCTGTGTGTTCTCCGTCAGTGTGAGTCTTCATCTAAAGGTACTTGTTGGGACTCAAAGTGTTTTTGTTTCATTGTGTATATACATTCTGGTGTCGTCTTCTGCTTCTGTCGGCTTTCCGCATTCTGCTCTGTGCGACGTTAGCTGCTAGTTGCGGCTAGCTGCGGTGCTAGTGGCTCGTTGTGTTGTTAGCTGTCGTGTTAGTTAGCCGCTTTGTGCTGCTGTAAACGACAAGGCGCAGTGTTAGTGGCTAGTGTTAGCAGCTAGCTGCTTGGTGTTGGCTGGTGTTGGCTGACACCGTGGGCCCTTGAGGAGGGCCTCTGAGAGATAACAGAGCTGTGGAGGGGGGAGGGGGTTGTAGCTACCCCCCCCCCCCCCTTGTGTTTGCTATGCTTCAAGGAACTCAAATTCACAACAAACCGATGGACTCACAGCATATCTCTGCTGAAACTGAAGGGCTTTCTAGAAAAGAGGTTTATACCTTTCAAACCCAGACACCATTCAGTGCTTTTTCATAATTTTAAAGATATTTAAAGGACAATCATACTGAAAATCAAACATTAAAGAGAAATGTAAAATATTGCATAACAATGTACAATCCTAAATAAAAAGCTTTGACAGATATTAGTATAGTAGTATAGTACATAGTGTATTAGTGAATACTGATGTAATACTATACCGTGATAATAGATTGTAAAAAAGAAGTCCTTTTACATAATCTCAGCTGTATGACGTCATGTTGTATTATGTTATTGGCCAATAGAAATGTGTCCTATTCATGTGAAACTGCCCCTACTGGTCTTTCCTCACAGCACATGGTTGAGTCATTGCTCATGGGGTGTGTCACAATCCCAGCAGCCTTAGAGTTTTTGTTCCACTTAAACTCAGCTGCTGTTGCCTCTCTCCTCTCTTATCAGTGTTCCCCTGGGTGGTGAGCAGCACAAGAGAGCCCGGTTCACCTGAAAACACACTCCCTGTAAGTACAACAAGGACAGTTGAGTTTGTGAATGCATAGAATAACTCTGTTAGCTTTGTGTGGTTGTCAGGACATGTTTCCACCTTGTTCCCTCTGATCCTTAACTTTGTAGTCAACCTTTTGTACTTCTATCAGGGTTTGGTGTTCATTATTCATCTAGAACGTCCTTCTCTTTGTTGTCAGGCTCTTTTCAAACGCCTTGAATTTGAGACAGAGATGGCGGCCAACCTACAGAAGCTGGTGGCGGACAAGAAGGACATGGTGGAGACGGTCATGGAGGTGTTTGAGCAGGGCGCCGAGGTGGTGGCCAGCATGGCCGGCGACCTCTTCCCCATCTTCTCCCTCGCCGCGCCTTTGGTGAAGCTGGCTCTGGACAACGTGGAGAGCAAGGAGGCCGCCTTCATGGCGGACCAGTTCAAGAAGGTCCGGGAGCGCCTGGAGGTGGTGACGGAGCAGATCCAGCGCATCAACGACGAGATCAAGAAGAGCGGAGCGGACGCCGCCTACTTCTCCGTGGAGGAGAACATCAGCAACCAGTTCCGGAAGTACATGGACATCCTCAACGCCAAGCCCAAGTTCCGCGAGGTGAAGAAGAAGACTTTCCTGGAGCACTTTGTCAGGTCGGGCGGGGACAAGAACCTCCAAACCCTCTACAACGCCGTGACCGGGGACAACTTCTCAGGGGAGTCGGTGCTCGCGATCACACTCAACTACAATGAGAAGAGCCGCCGGGTGATGGAGGACTTCTGCGCCAGGCTGAAGAAGCTCTTCTGCATCGGCATCATCGCCCTGATGGGCTACACCGTCCTGAAGGACTTGGGCGACGAAGACGAGATCCTCAGCGACTGGCGCGAGAAGATGAAGGATGTGCAGGGCAAGATGCACGCCGTCATTGAAGACTGCATCGTCAGCTTCCCCAATCAGGCCGAGACGGACTGTCGCCGATATGTCAGAGACCACTCTGAGATGACCAACCAGCAGCTGGCAGACGCCCTCAAAGACCAGCTGAAGAACAAGTATGACTGGGTGTTCTGGTCAGTGCGCATATTCAAGACCCCAACGGGCATGTTCGCCCCGAAGGTCTTCCACTGCCCGACCGGAAAGAGCCGCTTCAAGGTGTCGTCCCCGGACGAGAAGCTGAACATCATGGTGTCCTACAGCGCCTCGCCAGAACCCGTTGACAAGCTCCGCATCCAGGCGCTCATCCTGAGCCACAAGAAAAACTCGGTGGTGGGCGTGGCGGAGATGCTCTTTGAGACCCTCCCCGGTTCCTCCATGGTCCACACGGTGAAGACCTCCAGAGATCTGGTCTGCTCCTGGAGCTTCACTCCGGAGCTGCACTACTGGGATGAGCACGATAAGTTGTCTGTGTGCGTTCACTCTGCGTGACGCACCTACGGCTGAGGGGATTAGGTCGCAGGTTCAAGGCCTGCTTTAGCCGGATGAGTTTTGCACACACTCTGACATTGCCAAAGACGATCACTGCTTTATGATACAGAGTCGTTTTGCGCGTTTGACGTTAACGAGTTTGTTGTCTTTCTACATATCTTTTCTACATGTATTACAAACAAGCACACTATATTGCCTTGACTCAATAATGTCCATCTCAGCTACAGGTATTTCCTACACAGGCTAGATGCTGCCACGTCAAAATGCAATATAATCAAAAACAATATTTCAATATTTCTGGGTCTTTCATAATTTGTAGTGAAATTAGACAATTTGTCTAATTAGACAAAGTCTAATTTCATTACAAATTCTGACCCAGAGAGACCCAGATGAATATTGTTTGAGTAATGATACAGTCTTTCTACCATAATATATTGGTAATTGCCATGCAAGGTTATTTAATGTTGCTTTTAAAGTTTTCCTTGAGCAGAAGTGCTTTCAGCATAGTCATCACTAGACTAGAGGGACGAAGAGAAGGCGGTCTTGTTTTACAGGGGAGAGGACATGCAAGCAATTCATCCATCATCTTTACGCAATCATTCAGATGTATGTCTTTCTGGTGGGTGGTCAGGAGGGCACCAGTCTGTGCGGGGACATGCCCAGGCTGACATCTAGGTCATAGTTCTTGGTGTTTAAGTGCCACTTTTAAAATAAACTGAAACTGCAACCCAGGAACATATTTTCAAGGCCTCCGATCTGTTTTGTCATCCATTGCCGAAATCATGCAGTAACTTTATACTGTCAGTTTATGGTGTTCAAAGTGGGATATTTCCGTTGGTCATTTAAATATAACCCGGGTGGAAAGAAGGACATATACATATAAACATTTTTGTCTCAAATGTGCTATTAATTTGTACTGCATTTGTTGTTTTTATACGCTTTTAAAGTTTAATAACCACTAAACCCATTCCCAGTCTGAATAACTTTTTCTGTATGATAATATTCATATTTTCATAAAGAGAAATATTATTAAGTAACCTAACCTGTTTCTGAATGATTTATTTTGAAGATGACAGATAATCAATGAGGATGTGTAACCATTTAGCCTTGAACACAACTCAATATATGTTTCAACCGTCCAAATAAAAACAATGTACAAATCATTCTGTAGTCGTTGCTGATAATGTTGATTTTTTTTTCACTGGCGGCCATCTTGCCAGTTAGCTCGCTCACCCATAACATTGTGTTGGTAGTGGTACATGTACTTTTTAAATAACCATAACTTGCTCAATTTTTTTAAGAAGTAACGAGCAAACACTACATTTTAAAAGTAACTTCCCCAACTCTGGTCTCCGTGGACCGCTCTCTGCTCAAACAGGTAACGGCTTTTTCGTGATGCAGGCGTCGACTAGCTTAGCATCCTGGAGGCTGTTACTTTTCGACGTCATGCCTCAGGGACACCCATATATATATATATATAGGCTACTGACTAGATATCATAGATATATATACTGACTAGAAATAGATATATATATATCGATATATATACTGACTAGATATCGCCTGAGCTGCGCTGTTCAGTGGAACATACGTCAATGCCGCTGCCATCTTGCCGCGGGGTAACCATGGTAACCACCCACCTGAATGAATGTCGATGAGACAGAAGTCCTTTCCCAGTCTAAATCACTCTAAAACGCTTTTTTAAGGAAATCTTCAATCGGGTCGGGTCAAACGTGTGTCTGGTAATGCTAGTAAAAATAAATTAATAATACTTTTTTTTTTCTTTTACTATCATTACACGTCTGGCCTATGTCAGAAACCAACCCGCTTGAATATTGCCTTAAAACAAGGCGTTTTAGAGTGATTTAGACCGGGAAAGGACCTCTGCCCCATCGACGTTCATTCATTCAGGGGGGTGGTTACCCCGCGGCAAGATGGCGGCATTGTTGACGCATGCTTACATGCCGAATGCGACCTCTAGTCAGTATATCTATATCTATGGGGGCCACCGCCGGCGAGGTGGTTTGGATGTGTGGTGGAGCTCTGTCTGGGCAGCGGTTCACTGCGGCCTCCCAGAGGGGTTCAGCTTCTCTGGACACTTGTATCATAACACCACGGTGAGTGCGGATGTGGGGGGGGGCTCAGTCTGGGCATCGGTTTCTTCTGATGTCCGCCTCCGAGGTAGGGTTAGCTTCTCACCACAACGCCACGGTGCGTGGCGCATTTGATACATAACATCGCTTCGTCTTTATAATGCTCATACACAACTGTACTAAATATGTATCACAACGTTTCCGTGGGACCCTAACATTCTCCTAACTTCCTTCCTATAACTTTTTTTTAATCAGATAGTGTTTGAATTCCAGATGAACGAGAGGGTTCACTGTCTCTTTAAGAGACGCTCTCTTCTGCTCACCTTGCGAGGAAGGCTTCAAGTTCGGCGTTTGAGTCCGAAGTACCACAAGTGGGTCGAACCATTCAGCGTCCTATGAGGAACTACGTGATACACGGTGATAGACAGATAGTTCATCCAATAACCCAAGTATTTTCGGAAAGGGCCCGCCCCTCTCCAAACAGTCTCCAGGGACGTATCTGTTCAATAAACTATCCGCCACTCTCCTGCGTTAACCTCCATGCATCAACACTGAGCGAGGCAGTAAGCTTTGCGTCGTGGTACTTTGGTAACAGGGGAAACGGATTCAACTGATGTTAAAGAGGAAAGCAGTGCTCCAGCCTGTTGGTCTGGAAACGTCAGTGTGTGATTATGTGGTTGTTGCCTCTGTAATTTTCTTCTATTTTGGGTGTCGCAAATCTTTCGTTCTGTTTCACCGCCGGAATGAACCAACAAACAAAATAGAAAATAGAAACTGCGTGTTCATATTTCTTTTTAGTTCGCCTTGTTTCCTGATTCGTCAATTAGCGGCAAGAACGAACATCTAAAATATTAAATTGTATTCATTAATGAAGTTCAATCTTTCTTTTTTACATATTTCCTTAATAAGGAAATATGTAAAGTTAGAAAGTGTGGAACTAAGTTTATGTAGTGTGCGAGGGATTTAGTCTAAGTTTCACTGTACATCACACATGATGCACGTTGTCATATTGTGACATCTGGATACTGACAGATGATCAGTCCCATCAATAACACGATGGTTGTGTCCCTGTGCTCTCAGCCTCCCATCCAGTTAATAACGTTTGGAGCAGAACAGGATAAGTGGTAACTATGGCAACGGTAGGTATGATGCATTGAAATGGAGTCAAATCAAATTTACTTATCGGGAGCTTTTTTGCGTTTTTTGCGAGTTCAGCCTCTCTGTCCTTGACAGAGAAGAATCAAAGGCACAGTAATCTGCTTTCACGTAGAGGGAAGACACAAAATCGTATTTCTAGGATAAATGGTCTGTGTGTTTCTGTGTGTGTGTGTGTGTGTGTGTGTGTGTGTGTGTGTGTGTGTGTGTGTGTGTGTGTGTGTGTGTGTGTGTGTGTGTGTGTGTGTGTGTGTGTGTGTGTGTGTGTGTGTGTGTTATTTCCTTGCCCATAGGCACAAGTCGCCTCTTGCTGTCTGGTTTTCATCTCTAACATTCTCCTTTCAGTGAAAACACTGCATGTCTCATTCATTTTTTAGAAATTCACCAAAATTAGGGTGATGTTATCTTAACACAATCTTAACACAATCCCAAAATAATTTAATTAAATGCAGCGTTACAGACTGTCATCCCATTACTGCCTCACATACACTTTATTCCCTTTCTATTACTTTATTCCAGTGCCTCGAAAATGGGTTTAATACATTTAACAGGAACCTCTTATTTATTTTATTTTCCTTTATTTAACAGTTTACATTTCATAGAATGCGTCTCACAACACCACAGTGAAAGCAGCCCCCCCATCCATCCATCCATCTAGTGCTGGGGTACAGCCTGCAGGACCGGTCAATCCGGCCAATTTACTGTTTCAAACTGCACCATCAACATCAGAGTGGTCCTACGAAAAAACACACAAGAAAAACAGGTATGTCAAGTCGATTAAATATCTAATCTTTGAGGTGGAGTTTGGTGTGTCTGAAAGCTGGTTTAAGCAGCCTCACCTGGCCCCGGGTCTGACTGACTCATCGGGGGGCTGGGTGAGGCTGCACACGTGTGGGGGCATTGGCCTAATCAAGGCACACGCGATAAACCATCCATCACCAGACACGCTCAAGGGACAGAGCTTGCATGTTGCATGTTCCCCTCTGGCTGAAACGTCTCGCAAACTGGCCAATAAGCTGGTTTGCAACCACTAAGGTGGTGTGTGTGGAAGGGTCAAAGTAGTTCCCCAAATAACCTGGGCAGTGCTGGACGTCACACGAGGCAACTAGGCCCCTAGTCTCACATATCAGGCTTCAGAGAAACAGAAAGTCAGGCGGACAGCAGGGGCTTTCACTTTCTTTCGCCTCATATTTGTTCCGACCATTCATGTCGCCGGAGGCGGGGCTCCAGAGTGTCATTGGGCCGTCAGTTGGAGCCATGCTCCAGCTATGAGGTCACCGTGGTCCAGACCTCGTCATTTTTGTAGAGATTTTATTACCTTTTTTACCTAGATACTGTAACTGTAATCAGCAGTTGAGAACTTCTCTGAGATGAGTAAATGCTTCATTCAGTTTAGACTGTTTAACTCCATGTCACTTTGTGTCTGCCAATTTGTGTCATTTGTGGTTTGTGCACCAGCCAAGCACAACCACCCCCCCCCCCCCCCCCCAACAAAACTGAACCTCCGCCCGCAATTGAAGCCGCAACCTCACTATTTTTGGTTAAAAAAAGGTGTCTGTTAAGGATACGGTTCCACACCGTCTACACTGTAGGCCGCTGTAGGAATACACCTATTCAAATACCCTTATGAGAGCTTCATTGACTCATGTAAATGACTTTTCTCTGGAATATCTCTGTTACGTAACAGGGAGCAGGGCGCTACTGCGCCCCCTGCAGTGCTGGTTTCTCCCTGCAGCATTTTGCAGTAACAGAGTAGGACTGGATCCTATATTAGACCCCTGATTTAGGGGACTAGACGACCCCTAACCATTCAGAAGATCACTGCTCTAAACTGACTTCGACTTGCAAGAAGTCCCTGTGAAAAAGAGAGGAAGTGTCGATTAGTGTGTGTAGTGTGCACACAGCAAACAGCGGTTCAAAAGTAATATCATACATATTTATATATATTTTTCATATTTATATATACTTCATTTATCATTTTGATGTGTTTAATATTTCTCTTGTGGCACAAAGACATCCTCAGACACACTTAACAGCATCGCAGGTTAAAAGGTCATGTGACCTGATCCACCATGACTTCTAGAACTTTCCAAACTTCCGAAATCCTCCCCCCTCTTCCCAGCGACAGACCGAGCGTGTTCCCAGCCCAGCAGTGAGCGAGCTCAGGTTGAGGATGGGGTCGAGGAGGTGGTGGGGCGTGCGAGCAGCACAATGTATCTTTATGGTGAGGACCACCGTTTTTGCGGCCTCGTGATGTTTTTCCTGCGTTCCTGAGGCGGTCACCTGATGGTTTCGGACTCAGTGCGAGGCTGTGTGGAATAATCTTTTTCACGGGAGAGTTAATGTGTCGTGATTAAAAACATGTCTTCGCCAATTCCTGGGTTTGGGTGGTCAGCCCCTTTCTCAGCGGCACCTCCATCATGTGGGGAGAGGTGGGAGGAGGCGGTAGACCTCTATCACGCCTCTGTCTCTGGCCTCGTACCCACAAGACTTGCATGTTCTCCACCGTTTAAGAAGTGTTGCTTCATCCGGCACAAATGACAAATAAGGAAGGAGTTGCTCTATGGTGGCCGGCAGCGTCCAATCAGTTAGAATTATATGGAATCAAGCTTTTTAAACATCCTTCCATCAACATCCTTCCACCAAATAATCCATCCATCCTTCTAACCGTCAAAACCACCCAACCATCTATCCATCCAGCCATCTTTAATTAAACATCCATCCACCTCCTCATCCATCCATCCATCCATCTTGACGGCTATTTAATCATAATCTTGCTTTCCATCCATCCAACCATGTATATAAATTATGTATCATATCTATACGTTTATCTTATATGTACATATTCATATTCGTTAATGTTACATATGAGATATGATACATCATGAATGGAATATGATGTAAAAAATGGAAGGCTTCATCTTATGAATAGCTTTAGTGTGAGCTAGCCTTAAACCCGTAATGCAATAGCTGGGGACTCAAGCTTCAGTTTCCTTTGATGGCTAACTAGAAACACATGGGCAGAAGGCATTGGCATTTACGACTGTAGACTTCAAACAACTCATTTCCCCTGCCCACGCCCGTGCCCCTGCAGCTCAGTTATTTACCCATGATACACCTGTCCTCAGCTGCCCCTGTGTTTACATTCCAGCCGTGCAAGTCCTCCCCAGTCTCCGTGAGATATGAAGGCCTCGACGTGTCCCTGTGCAGCTCTGACAGGCACCTGAAGACGGCCCCAGATTATCTGTTGTGTGGACGTTGGTTGCGTGCGTGCGTGCGTGCGTGTTTGTGTGTATGTGCGTGTGCTGTAAACAGAGTCTGAGTCAGACGATGCCACATGTTGAAAACCTCTTCCTCAGTGGTTTCCAGGAGACCAAAGAAAACTGAACCATCATCACTCAACCTTGAGGCCGGAATAACAGCGGGACAGGAAGACGGGGAAGGGGACGGACAGCCCAGTAGGGGCTTTTGGTCAACCTTTTTGAGGACGTGTGTTCTGATAGAGGTGTTGTTCCAGAGCAAATTATGATATCTACCCTATCTATTAAATAATGTTTGTGCGTTGTAATTTGATGCCTATTATTTGCTATGTAGTATTGTAGTGAAGTGTGAGAATAGGGAATCATTATTATTTTATTATAGTACATTATAAGTACTGATTAGTCACACAAAGTGAGAAAGCCTATCACTCTATCTATCTATATCACTCTATCTATCTATCACTATCTATCACTATCTATCTATCTATATCACTCTATCTATCACTCTATCTATCTATCTATATCACTCTATCTATCACTCTATCTATCGATCACTCTATCTATCTATCACTCTATCTATCTATATCACTCTATCTATCACTCTATCTATCGATCACTTTCTATCTGTCTGTCTGTCTGTCTGTCTGTCACTATCTATCTATCGTGTGTCTTATGGCATTGTGCAACAAGATATTCAACCTGAGTAAACACATTCAATTACTGGTGAAGTGGGTGAAAACATGCTCAACTTGTTTTACTAATTGTTACTATAGGCCTACATCCCCAGTGACAGGTTCTGAGTGATTTGTACGTGCACAGGTGTATTTATGTTGAACCTTGCCAAATGCTCGGGGAATTCATTGGAAGTGTCAGGTGCTTTGTTATTTTTAACTGTCTATCAACGGTTTCCTCAATTGTTTCCATGGAGACCCAACAAATTAATCAATCATCTCTCACTCAACCTCAAAGCCAGAAAAACAGGGCAGACACGGCGGTAGGGCCAGGGAGGACACCTTTAGGTCACATGATGACTAAAATACTATAAATATCATTTGTATCAGGAGCCATGCCCAGCACAGACCATTACTACCTTTATGTTTTTGTTATGCGGTTCATAACGTTGGAATAGCCTCAGCTTTGGTCTGGTGATCCGTGTACAGACTTGCATCACTGTACTTCAAAAGGTTCTCAATCGATCGCTGTAGCCCCCCTATGGTCCTATTAGTTTGACCATCAGCCTGGTTACCATTGAACTATGTTTCTTTAAGTACACCAAGTTTGTAGATGATTAACCTAAGTTAGCCCCACCTTTAGGCAGCTTAAGGTGATTTGGCTGATTTTGCCATCGGGCGGCCATCTTGTTGCAGGTGATGGCTTCCTGAGGAACTTTTGTTCTTTGTGAGGAGAGAAAAATGTCTAGTAAGTTTCGTGGTGAAAAGTGAAAGTTAGCATTTTTAGGCGATTGCCCTCTGGCGCCCTCTATGTCCCAATCTGGATCAAGTCTTGTTCCGAATTTTACCTTGAACAAGTTTGGAATTGGACTCAAGATCATGGGTGTCCATCATGATGTCGATACAGTATGAGCATTTAAGACTATACGCCATTTTAAACACTCTAGCTCCTGGGGGCTATGTTTTTTGTGTTCAGACTTCACTTCTAGTCATAGATGGAAGATAGTCCTCTATAGATGGTAGCTCCTTAATTATTTTCATCTAAGAAAAAAAAATAAACTAGGATCCAGGCCTACTCTTTTCTGTTTTTCACCAAATTCAAAATTGCGGAAAATATATCAAGACGGAATTCATAGGTTCATGAGGCAAAGTTATTCACCATGATGAGACACATATGAGGGCAAAGTTTCAAGACCCTAGTCAAAGTGGGTCAGGAGAAATGCTTCTTCAAAGTTTGTATTTTTTAAAGATTGCTATAGCGCCACCTTTGGCCCAATCAGTGTAATTGATTTTCTGTGGCCAAAACCAATTACACCAAAGGTGGCGCTATAGCATCTTCCGAAAATAGACTCAGGTGGCTGTACTCTCCCTCTACAGCCGCATGAAGCTTCATAAAAAGCGACACCGTGGTTTTGGCCGGGATGGGTTTTTGGCAGAACAATATTATAGGCCTACAACTAACAATAGTAGGCCTACTGCCCTGTAGTTCTTCTGAACATTGCAAAAATGGAAGAAAAAAAAGAAGAAGATTCAGTGCAAGTGTCAGGTGTTTTGTTATTTACAACTGTATTGGGATGACAGCTTGACACATGTTTTCGACACCGTTTCGTTCAAGTCTCATTGCAACAAGGAACTTGCTCTGCAAATCGGAATAGGCCTACTGTCAGATCAACCATTAACTCATCAGTCGTCATTCAGCCAGAGTCAAATCAGTAAGCCAGTCAGCCAGAGTTCGCTGTATAGGCCACTAGTCGTATTGCTTGGACTCAAGATAGACCTTGACGTCTATTGACATTCTTAGGTTTAAAGGTCCTTGAATGAAGCATAATCATCGGCATAATGCAAAATGTCAGTCAAGGCCGGAGTATTGCCTAATTTTATTGTCCTACTCATGCAAATGTATGTTGACTTGTGTCAGCTCCATAAGTTGTACCTTAAACTGACATCTTTCATTATACAACGTGAAAACAGCATATTCACTTAACTATTACTACATGCACTAACTGATATCGAATGGAATCAGCACCATCTAGTGGAGGGAAGTATTAAGCACTGTCTTCTCCAAATAATGTATTTGGTCGTTTGGGACACATGAATAATGTAGGCCTATCAGAACAAATCCCTAAACGCGGAAAATATTTCGTTCAGACATAAAAGTATCGATTTTGCAAGATGCAGAATTGTAGATTACATTAGGCCTACCCATAGTTACCCAGAGCCTATAGCCGACCAATTAGGCTTCAGAAAACACTTTTAGTAATTGCCTACATCTCCTATTAAAAAGAGAACATATACTTTAGAGTCACTGTGTTCCAAGCAGTGCATTGGTTGAATCCAGTGATGTGTGTTTGCTTTGGTTCCTCCTCCTATCCCCCTGCATCTGGTCATCGCGACTACGCTCACCTAATCTCAAAATAGCAGAACGTAGCATCACCTACTCCTCTCTGCCGTGGTCGTTTCCATGGTTACGTAAAGATCAGCATCACATCAGTGGGCATCGCATCGTTCTCAGGACAAATAAAGCATAGTTGTAACTCTACTATTGACCGCACGGGGGCAGTAGACCACCGACTGTCTGACCGTTTCGTCTCCCCGGTGCGGGACCAGTAACGCGCGTGCCGGCCGGGCCATGTGCACGCACGTAAGCGCATACACGCACACACACACTGCACACTGCACCCACTTTTTGGGAGCAATAATTGAACTTACTGTCATGTTCAAACCCCATTGTGAAGTCCATGTCACCACATGTTGAACGCGCATTTTCTTTGGAGGTCACCGCGTCTGTTGGTCTGTTGGTTCTGCCTCACAAGATGGCGCCCGGTGTGACGTCACTTTCCTCAAAATCCAAAGCGACTTACAATAAGTGCATTTGTCAGAAGAAAGAGAAACAACGATATATCTCTGTGGGTACAGTAAGGATGTTCATAGAAGCAAGCGCCAAGTAGGCTACTAACCCATCACTAGGTTAACCCATTCCCCGAATACACAACAGAGATAGCGAGGGTAAGATGCTAGAAAAGGCGAAGTACTATTTTTAAGCGCCAGGGGGGCGGTACCATGCTGCAGTCACCCTCTGACCTTAACGTCGAGCACATCTGTATGCGGTGCGGCCCGCTTCCGGGTCTCGCTGCCGGTCGATGCGGCTTGATCCGAGGAAACAGATCAAGGGTTTACAAGCTCGGGGAGAGAGGGCCCATCGATCGAGGGCCGAGGCAGCTCCGACGGATCAATGCTCGTACTACAAACACAATGAAAGCGTCCGCACCTCAATGGGAGACGGGGAATCTGATTACCGCGCTGCCAACAGGGATCACCGTTCCTCATGCGGTCCCCGGTCCCCCCGGCTCTGAACTCTTTTCAACAGCAGAAGAATGGAGGTTTGGTGTTGGGCAGCGGAGCCATCGCCATACCGACAGTCTTCGTGTAATGCTCAATATTCATGCTTAAATGCAGACCTTATTCTCAAAGTCCTAGTTCAGATTCATACTCATAACCGTAAGTCACCGACCAACCAGATGATGTTTTGTCTTGGAACCAGGAGCCACCTGGTTAATGACCACATAATTTACCTAATCTTATTCTAATCTTCTTCTTATTTCTATTAACTATCATTAAAGTATTCATGTTACTTCACCAATTAACATTATGTAGTCATATGTATTCATGTTCTGTGGTAATCCTAATAAATACTATGAGAGAGAGAGAGAGGGAGATAGAGAGAGAAGAGAAAGAGGTAGAGAGCGAGTGAGAGAACGAGAGGTAGAGAGAGAGAGAGAGGGGGCGATGTGAGAACAAGAGAGAGAGAGTGAGAGGTAGAGGTAGAGAGAGAGCAAGAGGTAGAGAGAGAGAGGTAAACGATGCTGGAAAGAGCTCACATTTTACTGAACGGATCAATACTCAAATTACAACCTTAATTCACTAATGGTTCTGTGGAGGATCTATTTAGAATAGGTCTGAGAGAAGGCCAACCTCTGGAGTATTCCGGTTCACCATCTCTCCCCCCCCCCCCTGCCTGTCTGTCTGTCTGTCTCTCACTCCTGATCACACCCTGGTGAGAGCTGTCTGTCTGTCTCCAGCCCCCAACACACTGTGGGTCTGACTAACTCGCAGCGTTTGGACCAAACCGTTTAAAGGGCTCTAAATAGGGTCTGCTCCACTCAGAAAAAACAGGGAACTCGTTCCTTTGTCATTTTCTTTTTTTTGCGCACTTCTGCTATATTTGTTGCTGACGCACGCATAACAACCCCCAGTGTGATGAAGGCTCAGAACGGCTGACTGTGGGTCAGCTCGTGGCTCTTCCCTCCTGCTACTCTTTTCCTTCTCTTCAGGGATAATCTCCCTCATGACGTCTTAGTGTCATTAAGCCGTACTGGCCATTGGCCGTGCGTCACGCCAACATTGTAAAGGCTCAGAAAAAAAGTGTATATATTGTGTATAAACAACACATATATTACATTTACAGTTTAATAACACCTATATTAGTAGGCTATAATAGTGTGTGTGTGTGTGTGTGTGTGTGTTAACATCCATACCCCAGCATGCACTCGGTGGGAGACACAACGCGTTTATTTTCATTTCATTTTTCTAAATCTAAAAAAAACATTAAACAAACCCAAATACAAACCCTTCAACAAAAAACAAATTCAAATACGAAGAAACAACCTACACCAAAAACCAAAACCTCAGACTAAACTAAAAATGGAACCCTAAAACCAAAAACCTAAACCTAATCTAACGTTTGTAAGACATCTATTTGAGGTTTATTATATTGTCTATATTTTGACTTTGTGAGAGGGTTTTTTTTTATGTCTATATTTAGATGCTTTACACAGGTGGTGTTGGGTGTGTGTAGTAGTGTTGGGTGTGTGTGCTGGTGTTGGGTGTGTGTGCTGGTGTTGTGTAGAGGTGGTGGTGTTGTGTAGAGGAGGTGGTGTTGTGTAGAGGTGGTGGTGTTGTTGTGTAGAGGAGGTGGTGTTGTGTAGAGGTGGTGGTGGTGTGTAGAGGAGGTGGTATTGTGTAGAGGAGGTGGTGTTGTGTAGTGGAGGTGGTGTTGTGTAGAGGAGGAGGTGGTGTTGTGTAGAGGAGGAGGTGGTGTTGTGTAGAGGAGGTGGTGTTGTGTAGAGGAGGAGGTGGTGTTGTGTAGAGGAGGTGGTGTTGTGTAGAGGAGGTGGTGTTGTGTAGTGGAGGTGGTGTTGTGTAGGAGGTGGTGTTGTGTAGAGGAGGTGGTGTTGTGTAGAGGAGGTGGTGTTGTGTAGAGGAGGAGGTGGTGTTGTGTAGAGGAGGTGGTGTTGTGTAGAGGAGGAGGTGGTGTTGTGTAGAGGAGGTGGTGTTGTGTAGAGGTGGTGTTGTGTAGAGGAGGTGGTGTTGTGTAGAGGAGGAGGTGGTGTTGTGTAGAGGAGGTGGTGTTGTGTAGAGGTGGTGTTGTGTAGAGGTGGTGGTGTTGTTGTGTAGAGGAGGTGGTGTTGTGTAGAGGAGGAGGTGGTGTTGTGTAGAGGAGGAGGTGGTGGTGTGTAGAGGAGGTGGTGGTGTTGTGTAGAGGTGGTGGTGTGTAGAGGAGGAGGTGGTGTTGTATAGAGATGGAGGTGGTGTTGGGTGGTGTTAACACCACAGGCGGGTGTGAGGTCCAGGGCGTCTCAGGGCTCTGCTGGACTGCAGCCGCTGTGTCGCTGAACAAATGTTTTCCTCCGTTCATCAGATCAGTCCTCAGAGAGCAGCAGCAGGTCGATGGCCGCCTGATGCTAACAGCATCATCCTGGGCTGCGATTGGCCGACGGCAGCGGAGCCTTCATTGATCCAGCAGCTCTCTGCTGGGTCAGCCCTCCTTCGTGTGTGGATGAATATTGATATTGGCCGAAATCTGCTGTTGAAAACCAGCTTTATGGCAGAGCAGCAGGCTATCTGACGGGGTATTTTTAGTGCCCTATGTTTTGTCTCTTGGCTTTAAGAATTGATATTTAATGCGATTTGCCGATGTTTCTGTTTGAAGAGTCAGCGGTCCCCAAGGGAGTTCACAGCTCTCATTCCCTCCCCTCTCCTACCTTGAGATGAGAGTAATCCGGATCAATACACCATTTGACTCTTATATGTTAACTACTACGCCGTGAACGAACGACTGAGTGGTTAACTTCAGGAGAGCTGTGTTGTGCACTTTATCCATTAGGCCCAGCCCGGGCATTTAAGAAGTTATGTCCTTGTTATGACACAGTATCTCTCTTACTCAAGCCACTTATCGGTTGGTTTTTCGTAGAAAGAAACCAACGTGCCGTTCACAGCGCCCTCTGTCGGCGAGGCAACTCTGTGCCGCTGATTCCCCGCTTGGATTTCAATTAAGACCGGAGAGGACCTGATCTCACCGTCTGGTTCACAATAGGATAAAGCAGACACTGAGCTCCGCCCAGACCGTTGATGCAGAACCACAGCCAGAGCCTTCTCTGCAGCGGAAGAGGCTTCTGGATCAATACTCGTTAACCACCCAGGAGGCCACAGCCCCCCCCCCCACAGCCACTAATAAATCCACTGGTTCCCACAACCAGCCTCCTGCCTCCACTCACGTCTACCCGAGTGAAACCGTCCCACGATGTAACGCTCCACTTCGTTTGGTCTGTTACCCAGAAACCACCTGGGGAGTCGCCCCTGGAAACTGTTTGGAGAAGGGCAGGGGCTGTCGAGAGAGAGCTTGCCGTGTGATGAATCATCCGGCCATCGACGTCGGTCACGAGGAAGATCACGAAGAAGATCACGTAAATCAAGTAGATCACGTAGATCATGAAGATCACGAAGATCACAAAGATCACAAAGATCACAAAGAAGATCACGTAAATCAAGTAGATCACGTAGATCACGTAATTCACAAAGATCACGCAGAAGATGACGTAGATCCCGTTGGTCCTCGTGGGACGGGGAGGACCATCGTAAACTGTGGTTGCCACGATGTGTCGGTGAATGCTGAACATGAATTATCAATGAAGAGGGTGAACAACGAGGGTGAACAGCGAGGGTGAACCACCGTGGCTGACGTCTTCCTGCACTAGAAGCCGTTTTCGGTTTCTTGCGGGACCAAACCTCTGTGTCTTTGTCTTCCAGCCCTCCTGTGGGACGGGTTCCTCAGTGTCTATGCTGTTGTTTTAACAACAGAGGGGGTCTGAAGAGGTTCTGAAGTGTCGGCCACGCCCGTCCGTCAGTCTCATGCGTCCTTGTGTCTGTTTCCTTATTCGGGGTTTCAAACAAAGACCCAGACAGCCGTGACGTGACAGCGCGCCTCTCAGTGTTAGTCATGTGTCTGCAGTTCCAGGAATAGAGAGACGGCGGGCCTAGTATTCCTAGTGAGCAGGTGCACTGGTGGCGTTGATGCAGAATATTGCAGACACAGAACGCTGTCAGGATCTTGGAAGAGAAATTTATAAATATATAAATGTCTTATTTTTCCTATCCTTTACCGCATGCAAGCAGCAACGAATGGGGCAACAAACCCCAGTGGATCATACGGGGAAGCTATGACTGATAGAATCATTATTCAGTCATTTAGATCACCGCAACATGACATTGCCCAAACTTTATACGCATAAAACAACAGCAGTTTCATTGTTTCAGTGTGTGTGTGTGTGTGTGTCTGTGTGTGTGTCTGATCCCAGAACAGACACACAGCGTTCCCTCCAGCGGTGTGTGTGCGTGGATCCAGGCCGGTTCCCGCAGGGTGCGCGCTGTCAGCGGTGATGTAGTGCAGGAAGGTCTGGCGTCTGGAGACCCTCTCCATCTCACGGCCGGCTCCTCCTCTGCACCCCCGGAGGAGGAGGAGGAGGAGGAGGAGGAGGAGGTCCATCCCGCTGAGTCAAGCACTCTGCTGCTCATCTGCAGGATATTAGCGCAGCCCCGGGTTATTCATAGACCATCAAACTGTATCTGCGCCCGGGAAACGCTGAGCACTGCGCGAATATCAATTCAATTAGCCGGCGTGCCTGTTGCAGAGCCGAGCTTCATCACGGGGAGACGCCTCCGGGGCCGCATGTAGAACCAACGCACACAGACACAATCACACACACACACGCGCGCACACACACGCACGCACGCACACACAATATGCACTGAACACAAACAGGCACAAACACACACACACAGACACACACACACACCCACACACACGCACACACAATATGCACTGAACACAAACAGGCACAAACACACACACGCACACACAATATACACTCTAACTAACACACACTCTCACACACACCCATGTATCCATAAAGACTCTTCTACCTTCACATCTGATAATCATACATCATTAACTGCTGTAATGCGTAAGAAATGATGCAGAACACTCGTTACTCTGACATTTATTACCGGTGGACGGGTTCCCGTCAGGTCGGCAACGTGATTGAAATACTTCATGCGCACCGCTCCATCGCTAGTAGCAACGGAGAGACGTGGTCAGACTCTGGGTTACGGTTCAACGGTGAACCGGGTTTCCCCAGAGTTTGAAACAAGGAGCACTTTGTGAGAGTCCCATCTGCCAAGTCCCCGGTTGTTGACGGTTGAAAGGCTGACCTCGGCGTTGCCTTCTAGCGTTAACTAGGCCAGCGTCTCTCCGACACAACGGGAGCAACGCGGCTAGCCGGGGTAGCTTCAGCAGCACACACACTGTCTCTTACTGGTACTGGAGCGTGAGCGTGCAATATTCAGCGATAGAGACAAGTCAACCAAGCACGTATTATTAGTAGTTTTTAGTCGTTGTAATATATATTTTATGTGTAGTTTTTAGTTTAGTTTAGTTATAAATAAAGTTGTTAGTAAACTATGAGTATTATAAAACGGCCTTTATACATTAAAGTCTGTGAGGTTTACTCTGAACATTAAAAACACCTTTTAGCCGTTAGCAGCAAAATCAGACAACATTTAAAAAGCTTGGATCTCGACGGACATATTAAAACAGAAAAAGGGCAGAAAAATGTAGATCCGCTTTACCTACAAACTCGCACGTAACACATTGCAGTGCATCATAACGCCGTAACACACCAGATCCAAAACCCATCCCATAAATAAACAAACAACCCAGTGGCGGCCGTCTACTCGGGGTGCACGCAGACCGTCACGTTCCTGTGCCGCTCCCAGTAGTGCGACTCCTCGGGGAAGCTCCAGGCGGCCGCGCTGTCCTTGTGCCGGCTGACCGCGTGCACCACGAACCCGCCCAGCTGCTTCTCCAGGACCTCCACCACCGCCTGGGCGTTCCCCTTCCTGCCCGGCCCCTCCATCAGCTGCTGGATCAGGTCCCTGGGCACCTCCCGGTGAGGGTGGTGGGGGGCACCGCCCCCGCCACCGCCGCCGCCGCCGCCGCCGCCCCCCTCGCCGTAGGACACCACCAGGTTGACGTCGTTCACCTGGAGGACCTCGAACCAGTTGCGACCGGCCACGTGGTGGAAGTGCTCGCCGGCCCGCCACTTGCGGTAGGTGCTGCCGGCGTGGTCGATGACCCTCACCGACCAGCTCACCCAGTCGTACTTCCCCGCCAGGAACTCCCGCAGGGCGTCGGCGACGTGCGGGAGCTCCCGCTGGTCCTCCCTCTCCCTCAGCAGCCGCTCGGCGTCCGTCCGGGCCTGCTCGGGGAAGGCGGCCACGCACGCCTCGATGGCCGCCTTCATCTTGGACTCCACCTGCTCCGTGCGGGCGCTCCAGTCGCGGATGGTGTCCTCCTCCTCCTCCTCGCCCTCCCCGGTGAGGGCGCAGTGGCCCAGCAGAGCGATCAGACCCAGGCAGAAGAGCTCCTTCAGCCGCACGCAGAAGTCCTCCAGGAGACGGCGGTGCCGCGAGACGTACCTGGGACAGGGCGGGGGAGAACAAGGTTGTCATTGTGTGCGTCAGCTTCTCTGGAAACCTGAATGCAATAGTAATGAGTAACAAGTGTGCGTTCCTAGATTGGCACCATTAGGGGTACATTATTATTTAGCCAAAGCGACTCACAACAAGTACATTTGTCAGAAGAAAGGGAAACAATATGTCACTGTGGGTACAGTGAGGATGTAGTGCCAAGCACTAACCATCACTAGGTTAACCCATTCCCCATATACTCTAACCATCACTAGGTTAACCCGTTCCCCGTATACACTAACCATCACTAGGTTAACCCGTTCCCCGTATACACTAACCATCACTAGGTTAACCCGTTCCCCGTATACACTAACCATCACTAGGTTAACCCGTTCCCCGTATACATTAACCATCACTAGGTTAACCCGTTCCCCGTATACACTAACCATCACTAGGTTAACCCGTTCCCTGTATACACTAACCATCACTAGGTTAACCCGTTCCCCGTATACACTAACCATCACTAGGTTAACCCGTTCCCCGTATACACTAACCATCACTAGGTTAACCCATTCCCCGTATACAACACAGATAGCTAGGATAAGATGCTACATGATGCTAAGTACTATTTTTAAGTGCCAGGACGCAGAAACGTACAATACATGCGTACGGTTAACAGCAGGAGCCGTGAACCGTAACCCTAACAGATCAGATAATCAGAACCGACATGAAGCTACATGAAGACGAGAGAAAGAGGAGAGAGAGAGAGAGAGAGAAGGCAAGAGAAGGAGAGAGATAGAGAGAGGGAGAGAGGAGAAGGAGAGAGAGAGGGAGAGAGGAGAAGGAGAAAGAGAGAGAAGGCAAGAGAAGGAGAGAGGGAGAAAGAAGGAGAGAGAGGGGAGAGGGAGAGAGAGTGTCAAACACATTCAATTCAATTAAATGTGTTTGACGCTCTCTCTCCCTCTCCTTCTCTCTCTCTCCTCTCCATGAAGACGGACGCCGTCGCCCCCCTCACCTCTCCACCACGTCCAACACCGACTCCCCGAAGCTGTTGATGCCCATCACCGCCTCGTACAGCACGTGGAGGTTCTTCTCCCCGCCGGTGCGGGCGAAGTGCTCCAGGAACAGCCTGGTCTTCACCGCGTGGAACCGCGGCCCGGCCTCCAGGATGTCCATGTACTTCCTGAACTGGTTCCTGACGTTCTCCTCCACGGCGAAGTAGCGCGCGTCCAGGCGGCTCCGCCGCAGCTCCCCGTCGATGTCGTCCAGCTGCCCGGAGAGCGCGTCCAGCCGGCCGCGCACGGTGAGGAACTGCTCCTTGACGTAGAACACCTCCTTGCTCTGGACGTTGTGCAGGGCCAGGCGCAGCACGGGCGCGGCGGCCGTGCACAGCGGGAGGAGCTCGCCCACGGCGCTGGCCAGCACCTCCGCGCCGCGCTCGAACATCTCCATGGCCGCCTCGATGGCCTCCTTCTTCTGGGCCACGGCCCGCTCCAGGGGAGCGCTCATACTACCTAGAGAGTAGAGAGGGAGAGGGGGAGAGAGAGAGAGAGAGAAGGAGAGAGAGAGAGAGAGAGAGAGAGAGGGGGGGGAGAGAGAGAGAGGAGAGAGAAGGAGAGAGAGAGAGAGAGGGAAGGAGAGAGAGAGAGAGAAGGAGAGAGAGAGAGAGGGAGAAGGAGAGAGGGGGAGAGAGAAGGAGAGAGAGGGAGAGAGAGAGGGGGAGAAGGAGAGAGAGAGAGAAGGAGAGAGGGAGAGGAGAGAAGGAGAGAGAGAGAGGGAGAGAGAGAAAGAGCGTCAAACACATTCAATTCAATTAAATGTTATTTGTATAGCCCTTAATCACAGGTACAGTCTCAAAGGGCGTGACAGGCCGTATGTTTATGACCCCCCCCCCTGACCCTAGCCCCCCAGAGGGCAAGAAAAAACTCCCTTTGTTAGAAAGGAAGAAATCTAGAGAAGGAACGCAGAGTGGGGATCCCTGGGGATCCCCACTGCGTGGGGAGTGGGGATCCCTCCTTCCAGGGATGGTCAGTGCAATGCTTTTATAAGTCATTAACCCAACGTGACTTCAAGTAAAGTGTTAGTGAACCCAAAACTAGTTAGTGAACCCTTTTTTCCAGTTGAAAACGGTCTACCTCGGTCTCATTGTTGGTGAACATTCCTGCGTTCTTTTTTGTCTAAAACGTAAAACGTTGTTAAAGAGGGAAATGATGTGTACAATACAAGAACTCTGCTACTTCTGCCTGAAAACGCTTTTCCAGTTAGAGTTACAGTTTACTATTGAGTGTGACCTGGGCGTTGAAGGACAGCTGTCCTTTCACCGGCTGCCATGGCACCAAATACGTCAGTTCTTTCTGAAACCTTTGAGACTGTAACTGCTGCTCGGATCACATTCTTCTCCCTTGTAGAATATTGGTGTATTTTAGTGTCTCTCTTTCTTCACATTTCTTTAGTCCATGAACAGGCCAGTGCCTCTCCTACTGATCTACCAGATGTCATTTCCAACATTCCTCCATTTGTTATGTCCCAACAAGGACGAACCAACCTGGTCGTCTGGGGCATAGCCAGGGCCATAGACCTTATCAAGGGGGAGACTGCTTCTGTTCTTTTGTTATTTACATTTTCTTATTATAATACTCGCCCCAAACCTTCGGTTCGGTGAGAAGAGGGATCGACAGCCAAGGAGCACGTCAGGAGACTGTTCCTCACCACACCTACACTATAGATTATTCAACCTAAGTCTGTATCTTGCTGTATTACATCCTGGAATAAACCATCTATTCGACCCTCTGACCCAACCCGTCAAGCTTCCTTGGTTTACACTTCAAGAATTACTACTACAGTTGAGAAAATACACAACGCAGAGACTATACGAACAGTTTAGAAATAAGCTGAAATCTAACAACCTTGTAGGAGGAAGTTCCTCTGCTGAAACTGAGGCAGCTAGGGTGACAAGTATCTAACGCAAGGATACAGTGCAGACATTGGGGTTTGAACCCAGAACCTTTCAGCTGGGGGGGGGGGGTTGACTAATATTAATATTAATATCACAAATATCGTCCCTTTGGGCTGGTGGCCTCCTCTTAATCACGGGCCCCTGGGCGGTGGCCCCCATCTGAATGGGCTTTGAACAAAAGACCAGAGTTGTCCTGAGCACAAAGGCGAGCAGCTCGGAGGAGACGCCGCGGTGGCCGACATGCAGTGTCTCGGGGGGAATGGTGAGGTATGTCTGGTCTCGGAGGGAGCAGATCCTGTTATTCAGGACGAGCTGGATCCCCGCAGGCTCCCAGTGAACGGTTTCACGGCACACAAACGAGTCCTCACAACTGACTCTGTACACACACACACACACACACACACACACATATGTGTTCCTGTCTCCTCTAGAGAGGGTTGTCGTTCTTATGAAAATCGTTTTTATGAAAATCTACGCTTTCTAGGATTGTGTATCAATAGTCAAGTCTAGTCATTCTTTGCATTGTACTGATTGGTTTGTATATAAATATGTGTGTTAGAATGCTTCTGCTTATAATACATACGTACACATCATACATTACATTCATGTGAGAATAATTATGATAGGCCTACTGTTGTTGTTGTTATTATTATGATCAACAATTAACCAGAATGTGGTCTCTTTTAAAAGGGTATAGAGAAGCTTCTGTTAATCAGAGTTTTTATATTCATGGTCTACGTAATTAGTGGTGAAACGATTTATGATTGTTGTGAACTGATTATTGTCTTTGATTGATTGATTAATTGATTGATTGATTGATTGATTTGAGCCCAGGATCAGGCTATGGCGCCAAAGGGACGGAGGAAGGCGGAAGGCCGATGACGCCAGGCCTGAGCTCGACATCAGTAAATACGACACACACGCCCTTGAGTTTGTTTACTCGTCGCGGTGCACAGAGGCCACACCAAGGCCGGCGGTGTTTAGAATCCTCTCCTCATCCTCGTCTGTGACCGCGCATAAATTACCCGCTCCCATCTGATCGGACGCGCTCAGCACAGGATGCGCAGAGCCGAGATAGTGCGTCAGGGAATCAAGTTTGTTCCGCAATATTATTTTGGGAAAACTAAACCAACAACATTTGATGATAACACAAGGATCGTGTTTTTTTTTTCTAGAATATGCGACTGCAAAGGCACCATGGACTGAGAGAAAGATACATAAACAAGTACAGACCACGGTAGGCTGATGTGTGTTAGAAAACAGCGCAGGAAAGTCATGCGCACTGAAGGGGAATGCATCCTTTACGCATGGATTCCGCACGGACACACCTCACGCGTTGATGGATGTGGACTCCTAGAGAACCCGCTCGTCTCTGTACCTCAGGCTGACGGCTCCTGTCCTTCACGCCTGACCGGATCCAGCAGCGGCTGCGATGGAGTTTGTTTTTTCTTCTTATCTGGTGAGTTGGTGGAGATTCCCACGGTTCTGCTTCTGTCAGTGTGGGTGGGAAAAGATCACAGAAAAAAAACGAATATCCACAGAGAGGGAGATGCGCACTGAGGTTCTGCAATCAGTTTGATTCTGTGCTGCGAGGAGTGGAGTGTGTGTGTGTGGGGGGGGGGGATAGAGAGAGAGAGAGAGAGAGAGAGAGAGAGAGAGAGAGAGAGAGAGAGAGAGAGAGAAGGGGGGGGGAGGGGGGGGAGAGAGGAAGGGAGTGAGAGAGCGAGAGCAGGGGGGGTTAAGAGGGAAATAGGTGTGTGAGGAAGGATACAGGAGAGGCTGAATTCTGTTTATTCGACAGAATGTTTCTTATTTTCTGCGGTCGGCAAAATGTGACCATTTATAGTTTATATATCGACGCTGGGAGGGTATATGTAAAATATACATGAAGTACGGGTTGTATATTTGGAACAGTATGGGATTTGGTGAGTTACCAATTGCGCATTTGGTTTTCTACGCATTATTTATTAATGTTCCCTCGGATGTCTCCTCTGAAGGGTTTGAGACGAACGCAGATGGATCTGTTAGGTAAGATTAATTTATTGTCTGTTTTTGGGTTCACTTTTTGATGTTTCCCCGTCAGTGTATTTCTCACAGCGTTTTATATTCAGTCGTATTATGGTTTCTCCCGGGTCATTGTTGGGGGAATTACGCACACTTTAAATGGCCTAGCAGATTGAATATATAGGCTATCAACCATTGGCCTATCTATGCATGCAACATTCATGGATAAGAAAAATGTATTTAGAAATGTCTGTGTTTTTTTTTTTATAGCTATAAGAATATGGTGCAAAACACCTTCCTGTAATGTAAAACTCAATGAGCATCAGTGAGATGTTCTGGTCTCTGAAATGATCGAATGAGGGTCGCAGCGTTCTTCTAAAGCGGACACGCGCACGGAGAGCGGTCACGTTAATCACGGAGACAGACCGTCTCTCCGTGCAGGCGTTGTTCTCTGTTGTTGTTGTTGTTTTCTATTGAATTATTAATTGATTAATTGATCAATTGTTAATTGATTCGACAGGTGATCTAATTCCCACGTGGTCTCTCCATCCGTGTTTCTGTCTTCCAGGTGAATCCTGATAACTAAGGTCCATGACGTCACGCCTCGTCCGCGGTGGAAGAGAATGACGCACCTGGGGGAAAACGCAGGTAAGACTATTCTTATTAACCCTTCCCGACGGCCGTCGTTTATTTGAAATGTCGCCACGGCAGAGCTTTACTGGTCGATGAATGAGTGAATGAGAGTCTCACCAGAGGTGCTGAACTTGTTTAGTTATGTTTCTACTTACCACCGTTGTAGTCTACACCTTATCTAAGATGATTTACACCAGGGATTCGCTTAATGTTGATAATTTACGCAAACATAGCAGAGCGTTAAGCGCACTGATTCGCACAGGGAGTTTAGGGAACAGTAGCGCTTCTGAGCGCTCGGGCGCCCTCACACCGCATGTTGTGTTAAACCATTGGTCCGTGGCGCCCCCTGGTGGACGTCTTCCGAACAACATGGTGTCTGCACAGGAAGAATAAGAAATCCTACAATGACGATAGGTATACTCTGTGAATTCCTGAGAATAATTCCTACAATGACAATAGGTATCCACAGATACTCTGTGAATACCTAATGAATCAATAATCATATCTTGTAAACAAAAAATATGTTACACCTAAGATAATATCAACTCAGTAATATTCTTATATAGGTAAGTTGATTGTGTTGGCTATTTGCTTTTGTAAATACAGAATCAAAATTGGCCCATAGGCCTTAAAACAAATCCAGAAATGGGAATCGAGGTCTTCAAATATGGTGCAAGATGTAACGGTTGATCAAAGTAATTATAAAATCGTCACAGGCGACATTCCTAGAGGTCCTACTAGAAAGAGACGTACAAGTGTCACAAGGGGGCGCCATTTCTTCTATAAACTCTAATCCTTTATGCACTAACAAGGAGCAAGATACACGCGTCACTTCAGAAAGACTCAGTTATCCAGTCTGTTGTGTTATAGTGTTTATTCAGGGTGCTGCGTATAACAAATATCATAAAAAATATAATAACGAATATTCATCAACATGGCATTTTCAACAAAACGAAAGGGTCCCCCATCCTAACAGCATTGTAACTATATCAAAAGCTAATGCACTTTATTGATTGAACTTGTATATGTATATATATATATAACTTTATGTATTTAAAAAAAATCGATTTGGTCAATCCAATCATTTAGCACGTGTTGAATTGTAGCTGTCTGAAGCATAAACCAGTAACACACTTGTTCTTTAATGACCCGATCCTTA
>NC_140278.1:20468797-20496297 GCF_964030765.1 Micromesistius poutassou
GGGTGAATGGATTCAGCAGCGAATCAGTGTTCGGGATGTTTACAAATCAAAATGCTGATCTGATCTGATTTAAGATGAACTGGAAATCACCTTGAATTCAAGGCTCAAACATAAGAGCCAACGATGTCTTCAATGGGATTCGAACCATGAACCATGATTCTGCTATAATTGTCACTTCCGTTGGGATATTACATCCATCGATATCCCAGTGACGATAATCTGGACAAGAGGGATGAATTGTGAATTATTGAATTCGGATCCCGAAAGCGTGGACGTGAATTCAAATCAATAATGTGGCAGTTGGAGTGATCTCAGATGACCCTCAACGTTCTCATGTAGAGTGAGAGCGACCGGTCTCAGTCTTATGAGGAACTACGGAGGAAGTCATCTGGCAGATGATTCAAGGATATCTGCTTCCTGATTGGCCGGCCTCTCGGTTTCTCTGCTTCTTGATTGGAGGGCATCTCATTGTTTTCCTGCTTCTTGATTGGAGGACGTCTCCCTGACCCGAGTCACGTGACCCAGAGGAGCTGCTGTCCGGAAGCGTGCGAACACACCGGTGAAGAATCCCCTCCAGAGTGGTACGACCCACAGTGGTCCAGCCCAGAGTGGTACGGCCCAGAGTGGTACGGCCCAGAGTGGTACGACCCACAGTGGTACAGTCCAGAGTGGTACGGCCCAGAGTGGTCCAGCCCAGAGTGGTACGACCCACAGTGGTACAGTCCAGAGTGGTACGGCCCAGAGTGGTCCAGCCCAGAGTGGTAGGGCCCAGAGTGGTACAGCCCAGAGTGGTACGGCCCAGAGTGGTCCAGCCCAGAGTGGTACAGCCCAGAGTGGTACGACCCACAGTGGTACAGCCCAGAGTGGTACGGCCCAGAGTGGTACAGCCCAGAGTGGTCCAGCCCAGAGTGGTACGACCCAGAGTGTAACACTCTGCTCACTAATGCACTCCCCTTCACTACTGAGGTTCCCCTTTTACAATGAGGAACCTCGCTGTCGCCACACACGCTGTCGCCACACACGCTGTCGCCACACACACACACACACACACACACACACACACACACACACACACACACACCAGACCACTCACACACACACACACACACACACACACCAGACCACACCCACACACACACCAGACCACACACACACACACACACTCACACACCAGACCACTCACACACACACACACACACACACACACACACATAGGGCTTGTTGTGGAACTTGAGTCGGGAATCAGTGAGTGTGGACTCGCTGCGTGAAGACTAAACAACAAGAACAACAATAACAACAAACGAGATGTTCTCTCACCCGTTGAGCATGTAGCGGTCGTCGGGGTCCCCGGCTTCTGCCGCCGCCGCCGCCATGTTCCGGTGAGGCGTGGACGACGTCTGTCACACGCCCGCCACGGAACAACTGCCAACTGAGTCTCCGGAGGAAGTCTCCTCAGTCCGGGTGTGTGTGTGTGTGTGTGTGAGTGTGTGAGTGTGTGTGTGTGTGTGTGTGTGTGTGTGTGTGTGAGTGTGTGTCTGTCTGTGTGTGTGTGTGTGTGAGTGGTCTGGTGTGTGAGTGTGTGTGTGTCTGTCTGTGTGAGTGAGTGGTCTGGTGTGTGTGTGTGTGTGTGTGTGTGTGTGTCTGTCTGTGTGTGTGTGTGTGGTCTGGTGTGTGAGAGTGTGTGTGTCTGTCTGTGTGTGTGTGTGTGTGAGTGGTCTGGTGTGTGAGTGTGTGTGTGTCTGTCTGTGTGAGTGTGTGTGGTCTGGTGTGTGAGTGTGTGTGTGGTCTGGTGTGTGTTCCTCTGGGTCTCAGACCGTAGACACGCCCTCGCTCTCCTCTCTGCCCCTGCAGGTTGGACGGCATTCATCCCACAGCCGCTGGTCTCCCATTGGCTGCCGCTCACCTGGCAGGAGCGCGGCATTCCTGTAGGGCTGGTCCGGGAGGAGGAGGAATCTGGGTGTCTCTCCCTCCATTCCTCTCTCCTCTCTCCCTCTCTCTCTCTGTCTGTCTGTCTCTCTCTCTCTCTCTCTCTCTCTCCCTCCATTCCACTCTCCTCTCTCCCTCTCTCTCTGTGTCTCTCCCTCTCTCCTCCCCCTCTCTCTCTGTCTCTCTCTCCCTCTCTCTCCCCCCCTCTCTCCCCCTCTCTCTCTCTCCCTCTCTCTGTCTCTCTCCCTCTCCCCCCCTCTCTCCCCCTCCCTCTCTCCCTCCCCCTCTCTCTCTCCTTCTCCCTCTCTCTCTCCTTCTCCCTCTCTCCCTCCCTCCCTCTCTCTGTCTCTCTCCCCCTCTCTCTGTCTGTCTCTCTCCCCCTCTCTCTCTCTCCCTTTCTCTCTCTCCCTTTCTCTCTCTCTCTCCTTCTCCCTCTCTCTCTCCTTCTCCCTCTCTCCCTCCCTCCCTCTCTCTGTCTCTCTCCCCCTCTCTCTCTCCTTCTCCCTCTCTCTCTCTCCCTCTCTCTGTCTCTCTCCCCCTCTCTCTGTCTGTCTCTCCCCCCCCCCCTCTCCTTTTCTCTCTCTCTCTCTCTCTCCTTCTCCCTCTCTCTCTCCTTCTCCCTCTCTCTCTCCTTCTCCATCTCTCTCTCTCCCCCGGGAATGGAGGAACCCAACAAGTATGAAACAAAACAGCCAACATCTGTTAGCATTAAGATGTAAAAAATAGTCACAAAGAAATGTTTTCATCAATCATTTCATTAAATTATGTTCACAAAGCCCCCTGCTTGTGGCTTCACAGCTCCCATCTGCACATTTATATTGTTTCTGCTCCCAGACCCTCACTAAGCAGTTCCTGTCCTCACCACCATCACGTCCCCCTTCTCTCCAGGAGGGGTTATCCAGTGACAGGACGGTCCCATCAACCCATCTCCACATCCCTTCACCGGCCTCATCTGTCGCTCCGAGCCAGATGTTCTCGCCCGCTAATGAAGTCCATCTCCTCTTTACTGTCTACCACCACCAGATCTGCTCCGTGGGAAACACAGAACTCCCTGCTCTTATTCCAGGATAGATACATGTTGGAAAACAAGTAACATTTACAACCAAACTTATCCCAACCATTTGGACAGCACTGTTTACAAAGCAGTGCGTCTCTCTGTTCTGTTAAATTCTTCAGCCTTTGGAGAAGTTGCTCCACGTCTCTGTCCATGCTTACAGTCTTCTCCATGACGGTCTTGTATTTCACTGCCAACCCAAGCAGTCCAGCCAGCAGGACCACAGACAGCAGGCCCAGAAGCACCACCACAGCCCTGATCGGACACCTAGGAGGGCTCACAGCGTCCGGCTGCTGACTTCTTCCTGTTCCCAGAGACTTGGAGGACTCCTCTGTCCCCACAGAGTCCTGCTGTTGATCTCTGAGGCTCTCAGGACTAACCAAGATGTCCACCATCCTCTCCTCTCCCTCTCCTCGTGTGTTCCTGGTCTCAGTCATCATGTTGGGTCTGGGGTGAATCGCCTCAGCCATGTTCTGGTCTAAAGTGTTTTCAGAGAGTTGATCTTATCGTCCTACCCCTGTGACTGGTTGGTCGTTCTGTTCATTTTGTATGACAGCATGTCAAAGTTTTAAGAGCATCTTTGATCAAACCACATGTTACTTTCCACTTGTGCTTTTATGGCGCATTTCCACCGTCGGGTACGCTTCGGACCCAGCATGCCTCAGCCCAGTAGAGAGGGTGTGGTATAGCCCAGCTCAGTTACGGCTCGCGTTTCCACCGCCGACCGTACCTTTATGGTAGGGCGGGGTTTAAGCCGGATGGCGATAGCCGCAGCAGCTACGTAAGCATCGTGACCTCATAGCAGCCCGACACAGTGTTGCCTGCTGATAAATCCAAGGAAAAAGAAGAATGTGCACAATGAACAAAGCAACAATGTAGGACGTCCAAGAAGGACGGCAAACTTTTTTGCAACATTTTCTTCAATAAACTAAGCTTTCGCCGTTGTCTACAAATACCCATGGACCTATAAAGAAAATGACAGCAGATTAAAGCCCATTCATTCCTATGAAAACTGATTATTCTCTATATCTGATCTTTAAATTACACTCTTCCTGCCATCTGGGCAACAATTATTGCCCAGATGGCAATAATTGTTTTCAGGGAAAATACTGGAGTAAGAAATGTTTCAGATGAAACATTGCTTGATTGGGAATATTATTATTTTATTAATCAGTCCCAAAAGTCAATTAGATATCAGTTCAAAGAGACCAGTCCAAACTAAATCCACATAATAAAATATAAACAAAGCATATTGCTCAAGAGCCTTCAAAAAAGAGCATGTGTGCGAAATTTGCGAATGCATGTGTGTAGGCCTACCTTCTAAACAAGTGTTGCTTGAGTAACACAAAGCTAAGCTTCTAGCATTTCTGAAGCGAAAAAGTCTTGTTTTACCACTAGGGGTCAGGCTTGTACAGCTTGTAAAATCAGTGATAGCACTACATGGAACCAAAGTTAAGATACATTCCAATATATTTTTAAAAAGTTTATATTTAAATATATTAAAAATATATAAATGTATTTTTTCTGATGGGTGTTCTTCACACAGTTGAGGGGACAAAGGCAGAGAACTGAACAACAGTTAATGACTGTCTGACTCTTTACCTCCTAACCTCCAGCTCATCCATCTCCTTTTAAGGAAAACCTTAGAGCCACAGCTCTTATCAAATGGCAGAATTAAAAGAGTATGAAAAAAAAAAAAAACAGCCGATGTATGTGTGAATCAAGTGAAGACGTATATGTACAACACAGTCTCACTCCGAGAACGTCAAATTCCGACTAGTGGCAAGGGCACTTTAGCGTCAGTCACTGACGGGAAAGGTACCCTTTGGCGCCCCCTGCAGACGGAGAAGGGATTCAATTCACTACAATGTAATGCCATCCCCGTCGATGCTTGACGTTCAGACCGGATGCTGCAGCAGCCCATTCACTCCTGTATTAACCCGACTACGGCTCTAATAGACGTTGTGAGCATCTTTCCTATTGGATAGTTATTAGGATTTTTTAATGTGAAAATGTCGGACATAGCCTACTTTATAATAACATGGTTGCTATGGACGCTGAAACCAGCAGCTCGCGTGCCGTTTAAATCATGGCTGTAAATGTTTGTCTTTGCTGATTATGTTATTTTATGTAACCGTGTAATGATGTTCTCTTATTAACGTAAAACCAGGACGTTTTGACGAGTTTTCAGTGAGACTGTGTTGATTCTCGCCCACCCATCTTGAATTTAATAAACCATTTTCGTTGTTTCGAGGAGGTCTGGTGGTCTCCGTATATAATCAATAAATAAATAAATACATATATAAAAATATGTATATATATAAAATGAAATAATGGCCAGGTCGTGTCGATGGCAACCACCATAGCGCCATAGAATCGTGCGCACCTTGGTGAAGTTAGTTTGAAGATTGAAGCACGCATCCAACGTGCTTCAATCTCGTTTCACGTCCCAAACTCGTAGTTATAGATCCCACAAACGACAAAGTACATTAAGCAGCTACGCGGGACATCTGCAGACACCGGCTGTTTATCTTTCTGCAGAGAAAGCTGAGCTTTGATATTCCGCTGAGAGGGGAGCCAGCATTGTGGCGTTATTCCGGTCTATCAACACGCAATTTCCGGTCTCTGACTTCCTATGAGCTGTGTGTACGCCAGTTAACAGTCCCCAGCGAAAGAAGAATAACACACATTAATATAAACACTTAATACACATTAAGTGTTGACGAATCATTTGACAACAGAATACTTGAAACGCATAACGTAAACGGATACCCCTCTATCGGAAATACCGGCCACTATAAACGCTAAACCCAAGTAACTGAAAGTCCCGCCCTCTCTCTCAATAACGCTAATTTGGGGCATCCCGTCCCAGCGCGCCACCGTGAGAGGAGACCGCCTGGAATGAGGTCAGGGTATTTCGGAGCTCAACCCCGAGTGCCCCCCCTCCAATCCCGAGTGGTTCCGAGGAACTACCACCCCCGCCCCCACTCTCTCTCTCTCTCTCTCTCTCTCGCTCTCTCGAGTGGGACTAATTGTTTGGACCCCTGAAGAAAGTTACTCCAAAGTTTGAAGCCGACTCAAGACCGCTTCTTTTTGGTCAGACCTAGAACGGTTTTGTGATATCCATCAAACAAACGTTTGCATTCTCCATCATCTCCGTCTTCGCTATAGCTCAAGAGAAAAGTGTTTTTTTTTTTAACTTTCTGCCTTCGAGCAAAACATCAGGACTCCAGCCGACGCGAGCCCAGATCAGGTAGGTCTCTGAGAGGTGGTAGTGCTTTAGAAGGTGATGTTACTGGAGGAAAACACGGCCTTTTAAAAGACAAATGAACCCATTGATCAAACCTTAATCTCAGTGTGTAATCGAAATGCCTTTCTGCGCACGTGACTCAATGTTCTCTTATTAACCGACCAAAATAATCACTCTCCCCTGTTTAACAATTAAATGTTTACTTCATTAAGGGATTTGTTTCATGCATGTTTAAAATAGGTAAAGTGGCTCAGCTGAGAAGGATCTACACTTTAATAATCAGACAAAAACCAAAACAGAGCTTAAGCTTTCAAGCGTGTATAGTATTAGGTCAAGTGTAGTTGATTGTTTAAAGATAAACTACAATTAACCTAAATAAATCCACTTTAAAAGATACTACACTTTAATTTAACACTTTAAAAGATAATGCACTACACGTCACTACACCCTCATATAATCACTTTAATAGATAACTACCCATAACCTAATATACACACCTTAATAGATGAACTACACTTAACCTAATATACCCACTTTAATAGATAAAATACCCTTAACCTAACGTAGACACTTTAAACCTTTAAGCTCTGTGTTAAATTCCCCAGAGGCCAGGCTACTGGGTCATACCATGTTCACATTCTCAGGGGGCTTGTTGTCTGAGTTGGTTGAGCCTCCCTGGAGCCAGTGGAAGGCCCAGGGATCTGTTTGTTCTCTTATTCTCCCACTATCAGTAAGTAACACAGTTACTATCCGTAAGACACACCGGGGAATGCGACCTTGGGAGTTTGCTTCCAAAGAGGAGCCACCGTCATCATGTGGGGGGGGGGGGGTGAGTCTGGTTGTATCAGAATCAAGTGGATCTGAGCTGACCACTAGCCCCGTGGTCTCCTCTGACAGACGCCTAGCGAGGGGCTAGGGGGACCTAAATGTGAGCTGCAGCTGAACCCACCAGCAGCTTAATATAGCCTGTCTAACGTTGCACCGTTGGGCCTCTGGTTATTGTGGTCCACATGCACCACGTGGTGCACGGTGAACACCGTGGGGATAACGTGCAACTCTCCAACCCACCCCACACCTCACGCTGTCACGGCCGCAAGGGTTAGTAGCCCCATCGATCAGTCGATCGGCATGTAATTAATCGTGTGCTATGATTATCGTTAAGTATGTGAAAATGGAAAGCGGCTTTTGATGCTTGGCTAGAATCGGAAAAAACAGTTTCACCAGAAACTAATTATGGAATGTAAACAAATGTATTTTTGTTTCACTTTCACTTTCTGTCTGCCTTCCCTTGCCTTGGTTTCTATCCGTTCTTCTAGGTCCCCTCCCGCAGTCCTCCTCAGACCAGTTGGAATGGAGCTGGCGGTGCTGCTGGCGGTGTGCGTCTGGCTGTCTCCAGCCCGGGGTGAGCTCCGTCACGTCACACTCGGCCCGTTGACGGCAGCGCTAGCGTTTCTCTCCCGCCGTGCTCCTCACTCTTCGCTCCTTGTATGGGCTCATCTGGTCTGGTGAGCTCTGCGCTCCCGACCAGAGAGCGAGGCCGCTCTCTGGTCGGGGGTGCGCTCGGCCTTCTGTGTGAGGAGGAGGAGGAGGAGGAGGACGTTAGCCTCTCGTCTCCTCCGCTACTCAACAGGTTCCACGTCCCCCCCCCCGCTGCCGTTCATACATTACACACCTTTTGTCTCCCAAGTGTGCACTGAAGACATTTACATGTAGGGCATTGAGCCGACACGAAATACACTAAATTATTGAAGAATTTCTACCTCAGTGAGGTATGTGAGTCTGTCAGTCGGAAGCTGTAAGGCAAATAAGAACGTAAGCCCCTCTGGACATTAGCCATGAATCCCTCTCCAGTGTTCTTTAGCCTCACCACAGAGAACATGGCCGCCGCCCACGTTTACAGGGCCGCCCTTTATGCGCAGCCTCCAGTGAAGGCTTCTAGTATGTTCTACCTCCGACCACTCATACCAGACCACTCTCAAGCTCTACTCCTCTCTGCACCACCCTACGTCTACTATAGACCTCTCTACACCACCCTACGTCTACTATAGACCTCTCTACACCACCCTACGTCTACTATAGACCTCTCTACACCATCCTACGTCTACTATAGACCTCTCTACACCACCCTACATCTACTATAGACCTCTCTACACCACCCTACGTCTACTATAGACCTCTCTACACCACCCTACGTCTACTATAGACCTCTCTACACACTATAGACCTCTCTACACCACCCTACGTCTACTATAGACCTCTCTACACCACCCTACGTCTACTATAGACCTCTCTACACCATCCTACGTCTACTATAGACCTCTCTACACCACCCTACGTCTACTATAGACCTCTCTACACCACCCTACGTCTACTATAGACCTCTACACCACCCTACGTCTACTATAGACCTCTCTACACCACCCTACGTCTACTATAGACCTCTACACCACCCTACGTCTTATACAGACCACTCTATAGCTGTACACCACCCAAACATCTCTCACTCTCGCTCACTCTCTCACTCCACTTTGCATTTGCCTATGATTGCATGTTTTTAAGTTATAGTGGTTAAGTCTTTTTTTAATGACATTTATAGTCTTTTATATAGACATTTATAGTCTTTTTTTAATGACATTTTGACTTGTGAAACATTTACTAACAATGTCTTCCGTTGTTCCTTTAATAGCATCATCCATGGACGACGCTCAGTGTGAGTATTGAGGAATATATCATATATTGACAGATATTGATATATATATATATATACTGTATGTTCACCTAAATTAGTTGTTGTACATACAGTAGTAGAATGTTGTACATACGTGGTTATGTTCGACTCTAGAACATAACCATGGTCATCGCCCTAACTTATTTTATTTACCACTCACTACAAAAACTCCTATTTTCTTGTATTCTTGGGAATCTGTTATGGTGCCGACTAAGTTCTTACTTGCGTGTGTTTGTTTGTGTTTTCTCGGAGCAGACAACGACAGCGCCTTTAACTACGGTGAGTGACCCCGTCTCCAGGGAGCAGCTGGGGGTCAGGCCACTTCCGTTTTCCATTCACTTGTTTTCTCACGAAGAAGTGGAACACACTCACCCAGAAGGTCAGGGTGCTGCACTGCCAGCAAATAGTTGAAATCCAGCCTGAAATCGGTTGAATTCGGCCTACGGTCGGTTGGTTGAATCCTTCCTACAAACACTAACCTTTGGAAAAGAGTTTCATACGATGCAACTTTATTAATTAATTAATAAAGTATTAATTAATAATACTTTAATAAAAAAATTAATTTATTAATTTATTAATCCCCCCGTAGGAGAAATGAGTTTGTTGCAATAGCCCAGCAGCAGTAGAAAAACACAGGTCAAAAATAAATAAAATACAATAAGTACTAATACAACAAAAGTAGACTCTTAAGGGAAAAATGCTAATCATGTTGGCTTTATTCGATTTTTAATCGTCATCTAGAATTTTCTTCTACTACGAACTCTTCGCGTAGCTCCTCAGCCAGGAGGGCTTAAGACTTTCATGACGCTTCTGGTGTATTTGTGTATTCAGATTATGAATCGCTGAGGATCGGAGGCATGGTCTTCGCTGTGGTCCTCTTCATCCTGGGAATCGCCCTCATCGTCAGTAAGTACCCCCCCCCACCCGGCGACATGCCTCCACTGCCCTTTAGTCACCCTGTCATCCAAACCGAGCAGTGAGCTCTCTCTCTCTCTCTGTGGGTAGAGAGACACTGCAGTCGTCTCTGAATGTTGATGTTCTCCTCTTTCATCAGCTCGGAAGTGCGGCTGCTCAAAGAGTGAAAAGCCAAGGTACGAAGCTCAAGGCGGCGATAAAACATCACAATGAAATTGTGACTTGTAAACGAGTCCTATCCGGTTCCTAATTATTGTTTTTTATTTGCAGTGGCCCCAGACCTAAAGCTCCTGATGCAGAAGCAGGACTTCCTAGAGGTAAATACGCCCGTGTTAAAACTCATATTCCAATTGTAGGATACGTAAAATCTTATGAAATGATAATGCTTGTTTTAAAATATAATAATAATAATAATAATAATAATACAATTTTAATTCTGTCCACAGCTTAAGAGCCCTGATTCATTCACCTGTAGAGGAGTGTATGTTATGCAAGTACGTATATATATATATTAAAAAAGAACTGAATTATACATCTGCTTTTAGATGTATAATACTCGCTTAAGCTAATTCTGTCGCATAAAGAAAATAATTCCGACTTTCTATTTTCCGTAGCAGTACAAACTCCTACCTGCAGATGGCAGTACCGACCATGCATGTGTTTAGCAGTACTGACTCCTACCTGCAAGTGGCGGCATTGGACCTGAATTACTTTTATGAAAATCTTTAAACTAAGTTTCGGTTGATTCTTTCAGTGTTCCGTCTTACTTTTTCTATTTTATCGCGGTACTTTAATGTGAACTGTTCCTTTTCTGATACATTTTAATAAAATTACGAAGAACATTAAACTACGTTGTTTTTGTGTTCGATGATTTATTTGCATTAATGTCAGGTCTGCATGTGCCTCGTCAATGCAGCCTCCTCATCAAGGCCTTCTGCAGCACGGCAATCCTGCGGTAAAATAACGGCCTGAACTCCTAATGTCGGGGGGGGGGGGGGGGGGGGGTTCTCCTCTCGTAGTGTCAGGTGTCTTTGGGGGGGGGGGATCTGTCATCCATTATTTGGGCACACATTCAAACAAGCATCCCGCAGTGCTCAAGTCGACGCTGCGTGATAACTCCACTGCAGATCTGGACTACAGATACTGCAGGTGAAGACGCTAGTCGCTGGTATTTCGTTTCCCTTTGTCGACAACACTAACCACGGTAGCTGCAAGCGTGCATAAAACACCCGCTGTGGCCCGTACACGTAAATCCCAAACAAGGAGGGAAAGCAGCTGATAATACTGCTGCTGTGGTACCGCATTGCTTTGTACATGTCTCTGGGGGATTAGCCATGGAAAACCGCCTCTTATTATACAGCCATGCAGGTCGGTGGGCGGTGCACTGCTGCACCACCGCAGCCGCTGCGGTGACGCGTCTGGGCCAGCAGGGGGCGCAGTGTGGCGCTGACGGTGCAGCGGAATAAGGTGCAGCTCTCCCCTCCTCCTCCTCCTCCTCCTGTCTGTCCAGCAGCAAACCCAGCCGTCCAGGAGCACTTCTCTCTCCTTCTCTCTCTCTCTCTCTCTCTCTCTCCCAGCGCTGTTACTCGCTATATTTAAGACTTCAGAGCCGGACCTTTTTCAAGACCGAAGGAGAGAGGAGTCACACGCCGCCGTCATGTCAGCCACACAAGGTGAGCTGATCCTCGTCTATCGTTAGTTTTCTTCCTCTTAATTTGAGTTATTTTAAGAAACGGTTGGACTCGGTAAGGTTCAGAGAAACAGAGGCGTTTTTTTTTTTTTTTTTTTTTAATTGTGGCGTTAGGAATAGATTGGTGCATCGATAACCGCTTGCCAAAAGTTGAGCACTGATGCTGCATGATAGTTGCAGTCTAATTAAGATGATATGTTCTTCTATTCTATTTACTGATCAATTATGCATTTGTGTATAGTGCTACAATCAGTATGTGATTGTAGTAGGCTATTGAGTATTCGTTTAATGAAATGCATGCGTTGTGTTTGACAGTGCAACAACTCCAAGGAATAGGTTATATAAAGAGGTTGGTGCATCAGTTGCAGGATGCGGAACGGAAAGCGCCAGCTAAGCGAAAAAGTCTCATTGGTCAACAAAAAAAAACCGCAATTCTGACGTAGGCTTCTGTTAATTGTGTGTCCTTACCTATGCAGCTCTACAATAGGTTAAGCTTTTAGATGATATTGTACCAACTCGTCCAGTGTGGGCCTATGGGGATGTTAGTCACTATTGATATCAGCAGATTATAAACCTTTCCTTTTCTTTGCAGAACCGATGTACCCCGACCAGAGCGACTTCCATTACGGTGGGTGGGCTCTCTGGCGTTGAGCCAAGTCGTTTGCCATAAATAATGAATCATGATGAATATAGGTTGTGAAATATATTGTATGTTTGAGCGAGTGATGCTTCACGTTTGATCCCTTTATATTAAGATGTAATCCATTATAACGATTCTTTCCCCCCTTTATAGATTATGAGACATTACGGACCACAGGGGTTATTCTCGCCACTGTATTGGCAGTTTCAGGCATTCTAATAGCAATGAGTAGGTATCATGTTTCCCTCTCCCGCACATCGACCAGGCCTTCCCCAAATGCCCCGTTATAACCTCTGTCGTTTATTATCTCTCAAACAGGTAAAAAATTCACAAATTGCGTTAAGTCGTCCTCCAAGTAAGCGTTGTGCTCACGGCTCGTGGATGACCAGCCTGTGCATGCTGAATGAGTCTTGGCCAGAGATCCGTCACCGCGGAACCAGACTACCCACCCCTCTTCTAACGGAACACCCCCCCCCCCCCCTGTCTGCCTCCTCTCGGCCCCCCTCCATGTCTCCCCACTTAACTCAGAAACACTCCCAACACGACCCAGAGCCCCACCAGAGCGCCGCGTCGCAACCAGCCTACACCAAAAGTGACGGGTCGGCGCGACTCCATACAAAGTCAACGTATAGGCGCGCGTTCCAGGCGCGCGTCCCAGGCGCGCGTTCCAGGCGCCTGTACAGTGGCGAACGCGTCTATACATTGACTTTGGATGGAGTCGCGCCGCCCCGTCGCTTTTTGGTGTGAACGCGCCATTAAAACGCCCAACGCATCCCCGCATCCGTCGTGCATGGACCCGACGGAACGCGCGTGTTGGGGCGCGACGCTGGGCTGAGTGTGTTGCTAGTGTGTGGAGGAGAGGGGGCTGTCCCGTAGCTAACGGCATGCTGCTTGAACAGAACGTCAGTCTGCTGCCAGCGTCAACAGCATGAGAGGAACCACTGCACCGTGTGTCCCTGGAGGAACCCCGTAGTCAGATATAGAGCTGTATTGTAGCGGTACCCCGTAGTCAGATATAGAGCTGCACCGTATAGCGGTACCCCGTAGTCAGATATAGAGCTGCACTGTAGCGGAACCCCGTAGTCAGATATAGAGCTGCACTGTAGCGGTACCCCGTAGTCAGATATAGAGCTGTACTGTAGCGGTACCCCGTAGTCAGATATAGAGCTGCACCGTAGCGGTACCCCGTAGTCAGATATAGAGCTGAGCATCGTGTGTGTGTGTGTGTGTGTGTGTGTGTGTGTCCCTGGGAGTCGAGGTAACCTAGTTCCATCTAATTACACATTGGGTCGGTCCCTGGCAGTAGAGGTAACCCAGTTCCATATCGTTGCGCATTGTTGGGTCAGTGCCTGGGAGTACGCAGAGTTACGCATAACGTTACACATCAGGGCTTGTCGTGTTGTTGTCTTCCTTTCCTCCGTTTGACACCCAAAGCCTGTGCAGTGTTCTGACTGCTCCCCCTGTCTCCCCCCCCCCTCCCTCTCTCTAGGACTCCCGCCTCTGGGACCCCCATCCCCAAAACAGAAGGTAGGACCGTCTCTCCCCACACTGCAGTAGTCCTGGTTGGTTGTGATGGAGGGGGGGCGCCTGTCTAACCCTACTCTGTGCTGTCAGTTCCCCCCCAGACGGTGTAGCGGGGCCCCTCCGCTGGGGGCCGCGGGGGGCTGGGACCCCCCCGCCACCAGCCGCCGCCATGGGCCCCGGGCCGCGCTCCTATGGCTGACGGACAGCCGCCAAGTAGGAGACTGACGGGTCATCGATACACATATTCTATATATATATATTAATAAGCACCGTGTTTCTCACGTCTGCGCCGTCCTCGGCTATCGCATATCGCAGTTCTCGATTCTCACAAAACGCGGAATGTATTAAAACACACAAAATAAACCTGGATGCACGTGAACAGAGGAACGGGAATGCGAGGCCGTCCGCGGTCCTCTGCGTGGCTCCCTCCTCCGGGGTAGTAGAACGACTGCATGATGGACGGAGGAGTCCGATATAGTAACGATTGTAGCCTATATAACTCTTTGCTTTGTTAGATGATGTGCACTTTTCAGACATTTTCAAGCAAAAAAACAATGAAAGGCATGAATTGAACCTGTTCTTAAAATGATGTTATGAAATTTGTTTTGTAAGGTTTTGTGTTTCTGCCTTTCTTGATTTTATATATTTATTATGATGAGGTTTTATTTAGCATACTCTTAAAGCTCACGTGTCATCTGCATTGTAAGGAAATCTGTTAAGCATCCAAGATTAATTCAATGTCGATATAACATAATGTCCTGGTGCACATTTGGACATTATCAATTAAATATATCAAATGTATTTCGTTGTTTGGTTTTAAACCTTTTCTCCATTGTACGTCGTTTTCCTCATGATCACAATACCTGACGTTTAGAATTGCTGTAGGATAATGACATCATGACGTTATAATCCAGATTACCGGGATTTATAAAGTCAGGTTAAATAAACTCTACTCAGCAAGACTCGTTTGTCTTTTTCAATAATGTGAAAATCTACCTAGCAAGACATCTGCTCTAAACATCTTCTGTCTATCTATCTATCAATCCACGTACTCTCGCTCCCTCTCTCGCTCTATTATCTATCTTTCTATTCTACTAATCTATCTCTACTCTACCTCTCTCTCCTCATCTCTATCTATTGATCTTCTATCTGTCCGTCTGTCCTCTGTACATCCATCTGACTGACCTCTAAACATATAGTGCATGCAGATATTTAACTTTGTAGAGTAAAATATACTTCATTAATATATTGATCAACTTTTCTATGCGACAGTCATACATACAACAGATTAGTTTCCAAGCATTTGATTTATTGTTGGCTGTTGTCAGGATGTAAAGGACATCTTAATACATGGTTTTCCTGTAAGCAAGGTCGACTGTGAGTCATGGTTTGACATTAAAGTCAATGTGACGGTACTTTATTACAGTGGTGAGTATAAAAAAATACTAATCTTAAGATCCCCACTGTGACTCATATGTATATCATTTGTACCTGGGCTCATTTGAGTCATTATCACAGGGAAACACCTTTTTGCACACAACAAAGTATACACAAAAGATTTTACATAGTAAAAAAAGAACAAATGAATTCCCAGACACGCATTCTTAATATAAGAACACATGACACAAACAAAACAATCCCTGTTCGTGAATCTATATGACTACCTCATCAATATGATGAATACTAATATGAGTCATAAGAACGATTTCAAAGAAATCAACACTGAACAGAGCTGAAACACATCGGAGTGTGCAGTTATTAATACTGGTTAGCCCGCAAATCTTGGAGCTAACCAATTTGACCAGATCTAAATTCTTGTCAGGACATGTTTAACATGTTTTCAAACCCATTTCCAAGGTTTCTTTTGGTCCTTTATCTTAAAACACAGCTTTCAAAACGTTTCTCCCGCAGAACAGCATTCAGCGGAACGGCTCTGAACTCAACTAACGAACTCATCTGCAACGTCCCGCGTTCAGAAAACCTGTCAAAAAGCCTTCGTGTCATAAGTAATCCTTTGGACACACACAACATGAACTCACGTTCATGACGACCCACACTGTTTCGTACTCACTAACTGAACACGAATCAGATATAAAACGATCAATAAATTAAGGAAAGCTCCAGAAAGAGCCCCTGAACTCCCCCCTCCCGGCCCGACGAGTGGAGCGGTCCGCTGGCACTGGACCACCGGCGCGGTGGACAGCCGGGGGGGGGGGGGGGACCGGCGTGGACGGTGGGGGGGCGGGGGGAGGGGGGTGGGGGGGGGGTGGCGTTGTGGTTATAGCTGGTCCTGAGAGGAGGTCCTGGGGCGCCGGGCAGCGGGACCGCGTTTCCTCAGGATGAGCTTCAGCTGAAGAGAGAAAGGAAAAAAAAAAAATATAGCAATACATTTAATGTAACGTCTTCACTGCAGCAGGGAGGAGTTCTGGGGGGGGGGGGGGGGGGGGGCGCTGCAGGGGGGGGGGGGTCTATGGGTCCAGGGGTGGTCTATAACTCCAGGGGGGGTCCCTGGGCGGTCCCTGGGCGGTCTCGGAGGGAGGGGGTGGGGGGGGTCTCAGGGTCCAGGGGGGGTCTCTGGGTCCGGGGGGGGGGGGGGGGTCCCTGGGCGGTCTCGGGGGGGGGGGTCTCGGGGGGGGGGGGGGGGGGGGGGTCTCTGGGTCTCGGGGGGGCTCACCTGCTCCCCCTCAGGTCCTCTCTGGAGCATCTGGGCGGGCTGCAGGTGCTCCTGGTTGCGGACGCTGGGGTCGGCCCCCTCGCGCAGCAGCAGCTGCAGGGTCTCCGCCTGGTGCGCGTTGCCATGGAGACTGGCTGCCATGTGCAGAGCCGTGTGGCCGTGAGCCTGCATGGAAGTGGGGGGGGGGGGGGCGGGGGCGGGGGCGGGGGCGGGGGGGGGGACAACGACGACACAGCTCAGTACAGATACCTGGGGCCGCATGCAAGATAAAGCCACATGAAATGGGAATGTGGTGAAGTGTGACTGGTTTGTGTTTCTGCTGCTGCAGCACTTCTCGGTGACAGACCTTCATGTTGACAAAGTCCTGCATGTTGGGCAGGGGGATCCGCAGCAGGTAGCGCACCAGCTCAATGTTGCCCTCCTTCACGGCCATGTGCAGCACCGTCATGTTGCTCTTGATCTCCTGGTAGAGAGCGGAAACGGTAAGGTTTGGGTCAAAGCGGACGGATGGAGATGGAGAAACACACAGAGAGAGAGAGAGAGAGAGAGGGAGGGAGGCAGGCGACCCCCCCCCCCCCCCCCGGTTACGTTGGTGCAGCCCACCGCTGGAGTGCTGCTCTCATGCTGCGGGGGGGGGGGTTATGGTGATTAGTATCACCGTTCGCTCGGGGACCCAGCGACATGAATCAGCTGGGCTCTGTTTAACTGCAACCCGGATAAGAGCTTAGAACAGTAGTACGTGTACGTGTACGTGTACGTGTACCGTATTGTGCAAGACAAAGCAAAAACAAAACATAAAAACACGACCCGCCTCTTTTTCTAGTTTCAACACAGAAACGCGCACACCGGCGATTTCGTTTTTGTAAAGTGGCTGAGTGCTGTGTGACTGGGCGGTGATTAAAGAGCTCTTCGGGCTAATTGGCTTGACTCGAATATCAAGTTGCTGCAGCTCGGCACTTCGGTGCTCGGACGGGCAGGGAGTCACGTTGATCTGAAAGAGGCCTGAGGCACTTCTACAGTGGGTCCAGAATCCTGCAGGCTTAAGGCTTGCGACTAACTAACCCATCCACCAATAACCACACCTGTATACCATCCAGTACTTGACACTGACCCACCACGACCCTCTGACACCGATCATCCACCCCAACATCTTTAATGTCTCCCGTTCATCAAGCCGGCGTATTCAGGGATCAGCAGCCCTGCGGTTACAGGCTGATTCAGGGATCAGCTGTCCAGTCCTGCGGTTACAGGCTGATTCAGGGATCAGCAGCCCTGCGGTTACAGGCTGATTCAGGGATCAGCAGCCCTGCGGTTACAGGCTGATCCAGGGATGAGCAGCCCTGCGGTCACCTGACTGAGCAGCGAGGCCCCGGCGTTCAGCAGCAGGTAGAGGCAGGACAGCCGGTCCTCGGGGGGGGTCTGCAGGCCCGGGTCCAGGGGCCCGGCGCCGGACGGCGGTCTGATGCTGGCGCAGTGGGCCACCGCCGCGCAGTGCAGGGGAGTCATACCTGGAGGGGACGAGTGAGGGGAGGGCTTACACCTGGGTACACACCTGGGTGGATACCTGGAGAAACAACTGGGTACACACCTGGGTACACACCTGGGTACACACCTGGGTACACACCTGGGTACACACCTGGGTACACACCTGGGTGGATACCTGGGTATACACCTGGATAACTAGAGGGTATACACCTGGAGAACTACTGGGTATACACCCGGAGAATTACTGGGTATACACCTGGAGAACTACAGGGTATACACCTGGAGAACTACTGGGTATACACCTGGAGAACTACAGGGTATACACCTGGAGAACTACAGGGTATACACCTGGAGAACTACAGGGTATACACCTGGAGAACTACTGGGTATACACCTGGAGAACTACTGGGTATACACCTGGAGAACTACAGGGTATAAACCTGGAGAAACACCTGGAGAACTGGGTAAACACCACTTGGAATACTTCTGGCTATACTGGTAAAAGTAGCATAAAGCTCTGTATAACATTTCATTGTTCTTGTGATCTAATCAACATAAGCTCAAAACTCGTTTGAATGGATATCAATACCTTCAAAATTGCAGGCATCCAAGTCCACGGCAAGTCCTGAGGATAGAATGACCTGAGAAAGAAAGAAACACATTTCATCATCAGCTGGAGGATCTCTGTTGAAATACTGCACGAGGCATAATGAGCTAATTTAATGCAACGCCAACAAAACAACTACTACTACTACTACTACTACTACTGCCACCACCACCACTACTATTACTACTACTACTACTAACACTACTACCATTACCACTACCAAACTACATAAGCCTTCTAGGCCACTAAGATCCTCTGAGACCACTCTATTAATTATCCCCAGAGTCAACACGAAATATGGGGAAGCAGGATTTAGTTACTATGCAACAAATAGCTGGAATAAACTCCCTGAGGACTTAAGACTTGCCCCAACTCTGACAGCTTTTAAAACAAGACCGAAGACTTTTATGTTTGCTTTAGCTTCCTGCTAAATCTTAAATCTACAATGCTTCTATTTTTATTCTATTAGTAACTTTGCCTTTATTTTCTCACTTTCTAAAATGCATTTTCTTTTTTTAACTCTGCCTTTCTAAATCGTTTTTTTTTTTTTACTTTGCCTTTATTTTCTATCTATTTTACTTTTTACTTATCTATTATTTTCTTTTATTGTATGACAATGTTTATATGTGAAGCACTTTGAGTCTCCCTTGTGTATGAAAAGTGCTATATAAATAAATAAAGTTGCCTTGCCTTACCACTACCACTACTACTACCACCACCACCACTACCACCACCACCACTACCACCACCACCACCACCACCACCACCACCACCACTATAGTTCCACTCCTACTTTACCTGCAGCACGGCGGGGAATCCGTTGCTGGCGGCGAGATGCAGCGACGTCTGGCCGTGGACGTCGCAGGCGTTGGCGTCTGCCCCGAGCGACAGCAGGCCGTGGACGATCTGGGGCTGGTTGGCGGTGACGGCCACCAGCAGAGCGGTCTGGGACACAAACACAGGCCGTTTCTCAATTCGCGTTCTCGTGTACTTGCGTTCTCGATAAACGTCATCAGTGGTAGCCCAAGCACTGTTCCAATTCCAAGTACGCGAGAACGCGAGTACTGTCGTAAAACCCGGAAGTGTTCTCGATGCGTTCTCGATGAGGCCGTTCTACCGAGGACGCATCGGAGGTGACTCGTGTGGACTTGGGACCGTTAAATATCCCAGAATGCATCATCGAGTCCGCTGCTGTTCCAATTGCAGGTGCGTACTCGCGTTCTCGGAAGTCTGTACTTGAAAGTCCGGACTTGCCAAGTACGTACTTCCAAGTCTGCGAGAACGTAGTCCGCGTACTTGGTATTGAGAAGCGGCCACAGGGTTTTAGACGACTCTCTCCCCCAGGGAGGACACGGAGGCTGAGTGTGAGAGTGTGAGATGCTCTGGGGAGGAGGGGGGGGGGGGCGGGGGGGGGGGGGGGGTGCACCTTGCCCTTGTGCTCCCTGGCGTCCAGTCGGCCCAGGCCTCGGAGCTTCTCCGCAGCAGCGTAGGCGCACTCCCTCAGGCCCTTGGCAGAGTAGATGTGCAGGATCCTGGAGGAGACAAGAACACGGTACGGCGACTCACTTGGCTGGGAAAGGGAAACCTACGACTGAAACCTTTTTTTGGTGGAGCCCCCCCCCCCCACTGTGAGAGACGTCCCCCGAGACCACCGTCCTGAACGGGTCGGGGGTTAGTCACTAAGGCGCTTAGTCAGAGTTTCTATTGATCGGTAACCATGACGGCTGACTCATTCTTTCACGCACACCCGGGGTTTTCTCTCAAAGGACATTTACATCTCGTTGTTTCTTTGGCCGTTCCCGATAAAAATAACAAACGAATGATTAGTTCATGACCTTTAACTCAGAACATAATGTGTAAAACAAGGTCTCAGTGTCTGACCGGAGAATGTACGTACGACATAATGTTCGTCTATGAGCTAGAGCTGCCAAACGATACTTAGATAAAACAGTTGTGAGTAGAGCTGGATGATGGTCCTCTTCCCCATGGTTATAAACGTGTATCTATATACCATGTATCTATGTATCATGTATCTATACATCATGTATCTATTATCATGTATCTATACATCATGTATCTATACATCATGTATCTATACATCATGTATCTATATACCATGTATCTATACATCATGTATCTATGTATCTATACATCATGTATCTATTATCATGTATCTATACATCATGTATCTATACATCATGTATCTATGTATCTATACATCATGTATCTATACATCATGTATCTATATATCTATACATCATGTATCTATACATCATGTATCTATGTATCTATACATCATGTATCTATACATCATGTATCTATGTATCTACACATCATGTATCTATACATCATGTATCTATGTATCTATACATCATGTATCTATACATCATGTATCTATACATCATGTATCTATGTATCTATACATCATGTATCTATACATCATGTATCTATGTATCTATACATCATGTATCTATACATCATGTATCTATTATCATGTATCTATACATCATGTATCTATACATCATGTATCTATACATCATGTATCTATGTATCTATACATCATGTATCTATACATCATGTATCTATTATCATGTATCTATTCATCATGTATCTATACATCATGTATCCAGGCCAGTAGACTCACGTGTCCCCGTCCTCGTCCTGGCGGGTGCAGTCCATCTCCTGGATGATCCTCCGGGCCTCGGCCAGCCCCTGAGGGTCCAGCGGGGGGCCGGGGGCCGGGGCAGCGTCTGGGGGCCAGAAGGGAGTTGGACCGGCATCCTTAACAGAGCACTGCAGAGCAGAGGAGAGAGAGAGAGAGAGAGAGAGAGAGAGAGGAGAGGAGAGGGAGGGAGAGAGAGAGGAGGGAGAGAGAGAGAGAGAGAGAAGAGAGGAGAGAGGAGAGAGAGAGAGAGAGGGGGGGCAAGAGAGAGAGAGGGGGCAAGAGAGAGAGAGGGGGCAAGAGAGAGAGGGCAAGAGAGAGAGAGAGGGAGAGGAGAGGGAGAGAGAGGAGAGAGGGAGAGAGAGGAGAGGGAGAGAGAGAGAGAGAGAGAGAGAAAGAGGGAGGGAGAGAGAGAGAGAGAGAGGAGAGGGAGAGGAGAGGAGAGAGAGAGAGAGGAGAGAGAAAGAGGGAGGGAGAGAGAGAGAGATAGAGAGGAGAGGGAGAGGAGAGGAGAGAGAGAGAGAGGAGAGGGAGAGGAGAGGAGAGAGAGAGAGAGAGAGGAGAAGTCACACATCAAGCAATACAAAGAAGGTTGATACGTAGTAGTACAGTCACATACAGTTCTATAATACTGCAACCAAAGTACTAATACAATATAATACTGTAACGTAAGTACTATTACATTGTTTTACACTACTTATGCTACAATATTGTATTTTATTAGAATATTGTAGCGTAAAACAATACTTTAAATTAAGCATTGGTGTAATACAATATAATACCTTAACTTAAGCACTACTTGTATGTAATACAGTGTAAATAGTCATTTTTGTGGAAGCTTTCAATCCTCGGCTGCTGCTGTTAAAGCCGACCCAGACCGTCACCGGCAGTGACCAGTCACTAGCGCTTAAGTCACTAGTGCTTAAGTCACGGTGTTAAATTGCGTTCGACTGGCGGCGGCGGCCCTCGGCGCGAAGGCTCGGGACGGAAAGGCTTACGTATGCGTGGGGCATGGCGGCGTGTTGGTACCCCGGGGGCTGGAGGCCGTAGCCGCTGGCCGGGGGGGGGCCGCTGGCCGGGGCAGGGGCGGGGGCGGGGTAGGCCGTCCACAGAGACCCGGGGCCGCCGTAGTAGCTCTCTGCTGCTGAGGGGGCCCACTGCTGCTCGCTCAGGGCCATGTCTGGGTAGCCCATGGGGGCTCCTGGGGTGGGGGGTGCGGGGGGGGTGGGGGAAGGAGGTCACAGAGTGAGTCCCCCAACGCCAGAATCCAAAACACTCCATGGCTCCATGTATGTTTACAGCGGGTCAGAGGACTGACGGTAACTGCTCAGTTTGAAACACGTTTTTTTGACTTTCTCTTTGTGTCCTGGCGGCGGTTTGGTTCTTCTTTTGGGAACAGCAGCGCTCTCTGAGGCGCTCTCTCTGCTGCCCGCTCTAGTGGAGCCGTTCTCCTTACCTGTGGAGCCGGTGGGCCGCGCCGCTGAGGAGGAACCCTGCAGGCAGAACAACGACACGGTCACACAGGCAGGCTGAGGAACCCTGGTCAGCCAGCCAGTCAGTCAGTCAGTCAGTCAGCCAGTCAGCCAGTCAGCCAGTGAGTGAGTGAGTGAGTGACTGATGAGTGAGTGAGTGACTGATGAGTGAGTGAGTGAGTGAGTGAGTGAGTGACTGTGCTATTGTGTGAGTGAGTGAGTGACTGAGTGAGTAGTGAGTGAGTGAGTGAGTGAGTGAGTGTGCGACTGTGTGAGTGTGTGTGAGTGAGTGAGCGCCTGAGTGAGTGAGTGAGTGAGTGAGTGACTGTGTGAGTGAGCGACTGTGTGAGTGAGTGAGTGAGTGAGTGAGTGAGTGTAGTGACTGTGTGAGTGAGTGAGTGAGTGAGTGTAGTGACTGTGTGAGTGAGTGAGTGAGTGAGTGAGTGAGTGAGTGAGTGACTGTGTGTGAGTGAGTGAGTGAGTGAGCGACTGTGTGAGTGAGTGAGTGAGTGAGTGAGTGACTGTGTGATTGTGTGTGTGAGTGAGTGAGTGAGTGAGTGAGTGAGTGAGTGAGTAAGGGAGTGAGTGAGTGAGTGAGTGAGTGAGTGAGTGAGTGAGTGAGCGAGCGACTGTGTGAGTGACTGATGAGTGAGTGAGTGAGCGACTGTGTGATTGTGTGTGTGAGTGAGTGAGTGAGTGAGTGAGTGAGTGAGTGAGTGAGTGAGTGTGAGTGAGTGAGTGAGTGCAGCGACTGTACCGGCGGTGAGGTGAAGGCCTCGGGGCTGCTCCCCCCCATCGTGCAGGACTGACCCTCTGAAGGGTCCTCGCTCACAGCCTCCCGCTTCCTCTTCTGCTCCAGCAGCTCCTTCACCGTGGGCAGAGGGTAGCACAGCTTGTCCTTTGGTGCTGTGGATCCAGAACACGAAGAACCACAGGACATGAAGAAGAACCACAGGACATGAAGAAGAACCACAGGACATGGAGAAGAACCACAGGACATGAAGAAGAACCACAGGACATGGAGAAGAACCACAGGACATGAAGAAGAACCACAGGACATGGAGAAGAACCACAGGACATGGAGAAGAACCACAGGACATGAAGAACCACAGGACATGAAGAAGAACCACAGGACATGGAGAAGAACCACAGGACATGGAGAAGAACCACAGGACATGAAGAAGAACCACAGGACATGAAGAAGAACCACAGGACATGGAGAACCACAGGAGAATCACAGGAGAATCACAGGAGAATGAGGACATGAAGAATCACAGGAGAATGAGGACATGAAAAATCACAGCAGAATGAGGACATGAAGAATCACAGGAGAATCACAGGAGAATCACAGGAGAATGAGGACATGAAGAATCACAGGAAAATCACAGCAGAATGAGGACATGAAGAATCACAGCAGAATCACAGCAGAATGATTCATGAAGAATCAGAAGAGAATGATGACATTCAGGACACGAAGATCCACATGAGATAATGAAGAAGATGAAGAAGATCTAGAAGATGAAGATCTCAAGAGATTTGATGACATTTAGGATCTGCACTGCTGCCGTGTTATATCTCATGTATCTATGATCTCTGAGGTGTAACGGGGGGGGGGGGAAGAATGATCACTAGCTCAACTCTAGGCCTACTCTCAGCATGATGATCCCACAATGACGGCAGTTCCGTCATGGTTGCCCCAGAGACCACTTCTAAGGCAGGCCTACGTCTTGAGAGCCCGGGGCTCAGACGGAGAGGCTGAAGGCGAACAGCCACAGACAGATTTCCACGCCGCGTGGAACCACGGAGAGAACCCAGACACCTCTTCCACGAGGGAACGTGAGGTTCTGCGATGGCGTCATCACCACGGCACATGCTCTGCTTCCTGTTTCGCTCCGTTACGCTCACCATGCAAAAAAAACTAAACAAAAAAAAACACCGTCTTCCTGCCCGCGCGAGGCCCTGCGGTCTCGTGCTGTCACCCCGCCCTGGTTCACGTACCAGTGTACCAGCGCAGTGATGCGTGGGCTGCTGCTTTTCGTCTCGAGCACCAGAGGAGTTTCCCAATGTGTTTCTGTTCAGACACATGTCTTTGTTTACGTGTCGGGGTCCGCTGTGTGTGAGGGCGTGGAGTTGTGAAGGCCGAAACAATACGATAAGCGATGATCATTATCGTAACCCATATTTATCGTCGCATCCCTAGTAATTATTGCGATGCGATATTACGATTTTTTTTTGTTGTGTTATACAGGTTATTGTTTAAATGGATATGAACAGAGCAGAACGTTGTTGATGGAAAGTGACTAGTGACTATATCGCCCTCTGTAGGACTGGGCAATTATTTACAAAATGAATATTACTTATTCATTCAGAAGCAAATAATCCAAATCCCACAGAAATTGATTTATTTCCTCAATCCCTGCTCTGCATGAGACTTCAATAGAATAAGAATTTGATAAACGCATCACATTTACGACAGTATCGTCATTGTAGGCAAATCATCATGAATAAAATAATGAAAAAGAGTCATAACTCTTAAATGTGTTATCGACCGTTTTATCTCCAAGTTAACAGAGGGAGAGGGGGAGGCTTATGTTCCAGGAGAAAATAATAATAATAATAATAATAATAATAATAATAATAATAATGTGCAGGGTTTAAAGAAAAGCAAAAAATTAAAATCACATGAATTGTTCGTGTGGAAAAAACGAACATTTCATGATGAAATATATGATGCCGTAAGCCTGTCCCTCAAAACCACTTTTTGCATTTTCAGTGTTAGTTATTGTCTTCATTTTAAGAGTTCTTCTGATCGATAGAGTCTAAAGAGTAGGGGTCAATGCAGGCTCTTTTAAACACAGATCCTCAACACGATGGACACAATGAACGCTCCTCGTCCATTAAGCATTTTGTAAATATATATTTGATTCATGATTCATAGTTATAGCTTATAGAAAGGGACGGAGAGTGACAGCTATGCACATCAGATGATCAATTCTAAAGTCCGATCTCAATCCTACCTTCTCCCTGCACAGTCATTTAAAGTAAATGCCATTGATTCGTCACTCATACTGAAGATGTAACTCTACCTACACACAGACGGATAAAACACACGGCCTGTGATGGGAAGAGCACATGTGAAGATACACTTCGCCTGACATTTAAGAAAATCAAATGTCAACGTGATAGAGAGTCGGGAGAGATCGGGGTAACATTTGCTAAAGGTCACAGGGAAAGCCTGCCCAGTAGTCTGCGGTGAGAGAGTGTAAAGAGAGGGTGCGTAAAGGTAGTGCGCGGTAGTCTGCGTAAAGGTAGCGCGCGGCAGCGCGTAAAGCCCTGGCCAGCGCGTCCGTGGGCGGAGGGGATTCCACGCTGGTCCCCTGACCCGTTTGGTTGGAAAGGTTACCGATGAGAAGCCCAGACAGAGGGGGTGCTTCCCGGACTTTCACCCCGAGGATTTGCATACAATTCACGAAACCGGGTCCGCTGTTCTCTTACTGTAATCCGACCGAGGAAAATAAACGACAAACGACGACAAACAGAAGAATGTCGCCTGTAGACGATTCTGTATTCACCCCCATCTAAATACAAGTTATACACTTACTATTACTACTTTTGAAATCCAGACACTTGTTAAAACGGGAAGTGAAACAACGGCAGCGCTACGTCAGGGTTTCCCCAATTGGCCATCTTAACTGATTGACGTCATCGTAATTCTTATTATTATGATTATTAATAGGATGTATCATGTAAAAAAAAAAAGAACAGATGAATCCTAAGCATGTTTTTCATTATATATTCAGACCCGGGCTCCTGCAGCTAGGGGTCCGCCTGTCAGCTGAGAAACAGACACCCAGAGCGGTCTACTCCACACGTCAACAAGAAGAAGAAGAAGTTGAATGAATAACATGTCGACTCACATTTCTCCCAGTGCATCTTCAGCTGCCGACTGTGTTCCAGGTACCAGCGGTGTCTCTGTGATCCCTCACGGCGTGTGTACTGTGTGTGTTCTGGTCCATGCTGCCACACACGGTGTTTATATATCAGAGTATCGACACAGGCGCTTTGTACCGCTACCTCCAAACCACGCCCACACCCGCCAGACACTTTGTAGCCCCGCCCCCCAGGCCACGCCCACACCGTCTCACGCTTGTTACTGATAAAAAAAAGTTTTCCGACCTTTCTTTCTTCTTCCTTCCTTTTGGTAAACCTTACATTTTGACAACTTTTATTTTCGCCATTCCATGTGAGAAACGGAGATGGAAGAGGTAAGGAAAGAATACTAGTTATAAAAAATAATCAAATTGACCAATTAAATATCTATAGGCTTCTGCTATAATCTACTTATAAGCATCTGTGAACTATCTTCACAAATACAGATCATTTTAAGAACGTTATGGACATAATTTCATTTTCACCCGTGAAGAAATGAAAAAGTAAGGAAATAAATAAGGAAAGAGAGGAAAGAAAGAAGGATGAGGGACATTTAGACAAAGATAGTCAGGTAATGAACTTTGTTCTTGAACTGCAACCCAAGCGCTAAAGCAACATGCTAAATGAGGTGTTTCACTTGAGACTGATAGAGATGTTTGAATTGAGACTGATAGAGATTTACTTTTTTTCGGTTGAAATCAACCCTACTTGTATCTATTTTAACTGTGTTTTGGTAGAAACTATTGGTGACTATTTTAAGTGTGATAAACTATGAGTGACTATTTTAAGTGTGTTTTGGTTGAAATAGTTTTGTACGAACATTTTTTTGTTAATAATGCAATATTGTGTAATGCAATATTGCGCATCCTTTTGAAAGAGAATGCGCATGTTTGATATTGACTGCAAATGAAGTGTGCATACGCGGCTTTGAAACCTGTTTTTG
>NC_140278.1:20501297-20546297 GCF_964030765.1 Micromesistius poutassou
TTTTAAATTATTTTTCTGTCTTTGTCCTTTTGAGACATATCAGCAGTAAAACATGAAAATATGGATTCCAGATTTTTGGAACATCAAAACCTATAAAACCCGACCAGTAAATCACATTATTGCCAACACAAATGTCCTGTTACAATAACTTGTATTCATGTATTCATATTCATGCTATACACTCAGACAATAAAATCATGTTTTTTATTAAGCAAAGTGATTTCTTAATTTCTTGTGAAATTGCGTTTGATGACTACAAGGCTCATAATAACCTCAACTGAGACAAACTATTTTGGATTGTTTCCTATGAGTCAACAGCTGGAAGTCCCTTAAAGTTTAAACCACTTCAAAATAGCAGCGTGATCAAACTGCACCAAATCCACTCCCTCAACACAAGTGGGTTATAATATAATCACTTCGTATCAAATGTGATTATTCAAAAGTAACACCTTTATAATGCAAAATATATTCAAGTGTCAATGGATTGGCCACCGAGGGAGATTCAAAGCGTTCTCTAGGTTGTGGTGTGCAGCCCAGCAGCAAGACTCCAGCATTAAGGGGAACTAGAGGGAAAAACCCACAGAGCTGCACTTAATCATCATGATCATACACTGACTAGTACCTACTCTCCAGTGTTAGTATATGCTACATGTGAACCTCCTAAGATGGCGCAATTTGATTGGTTCGCTATCTCACGATGTTGAGATGGGCAATATTCCATGATTGAGATCTCAAACTCGGGGCTGTTGTTTTCATCGCGCGTGACGGTCGTCTCGTCACGCTAATAAAAACAAATAAACCACTAATAATTTTTTTTTTTTTTTGAGTGTTCACGTGTAGTATATACTAAAACAATTACTTACGTCAGGCTCAGTGAGTAGTGGGGAATAGTGGGGCTATTCCCCACTACTCACTGTGAGTAGTGGGGAATAGTGGGGCTATCCCCCACTACTCACTGTGAGTAGTGGGGAATAGTGGGGCTATCCCCCACTACTCACTGTGGGCTATTCCCTTGTGTAGTGGGGCTATTCCCCACTACTCACTGGACCTTCTGCGAATAATTGTTAATTATCTAACGAGCATGGAAGCAGTTTTAGTTTTAGTTTGTGTTGTGTTAGCTGCATCAGGACCTCCTGCAGTGATCCTGTCTCACAGCCCTGCAGACCCTCCAGTACCCTGCAGACCACCTGCAGACCTCCACCTGCAGACCTCCACCTGAGACAGACCTCCACCTGAGACAGACCTCCACCTGAGACAGACCTCCACCTGAGACAGACCTCCACCTGAGGCAGACCTCCACCTGCAGACCTCCACCTGAGACAGACCTCCACCTGAGACAGACCTCCACCTGCAGACCTCCACCTGAGGCAGACCTCCACCTGCAGACCTCCACCTAAGACAGACCTCCACCTGCAGACCTCCACCTAAGACAGACCTCCACCTGAGACAGACCTCCACCTGCAGACCTCCACCTGAGACAGACCTCCACCTGCAGACCTCCACCTAAGACAGACCTCCACCTGAGACAGACCTCCACCTGCAGACCTCCACCTAAGACAGACCTCCACCTGAGACAGACCTCCACCTGCAGACCTCCACCTGAGACAGACCACCACCTGCAGACCTCCACCTGAGGCAGACCACCACCTGAGACAGACCACCACCTGCAGACCTCCACCTGAGGCCGACCTCCACCTGAGACAGACCTCCACCTGAGACAGACCTCCACCTGAGACAGCCGACCTGCTTTGTTTTAAACCATGCGTTGTATCAGGGGTGTCTTTGGTAACGTTCTAAATAGACAAACTATTCAACAGCTCAACAGCAGTATAGGCCTACATTAGAGCAGACCTCAAGCAGGGCTATTCTGAGAGCTGTAGGGGCTTTAGGCATCCAGCTTCCTGTTGGAGATGCGGTCGGTTGAAGAGACATCTGACAGATCTGTGTGTGTGCTTGTGTGTGTGTGTGTGTGTATGTGTGTGCTGTAGGTTGAAGAGACATCTGACAGATCTGTGTGTGTGTGTGTGTGTGTGTGTGTGTGTGTGTGTGTGCTATAGGTTAAGAGATATCACATTGTTCTGTCTGGATCCTAGTGCGCCGCTAACCCAAGTGCCATCAATCGCTGTCCCAAAGAAAACACTGAAACACAATATAGGTTCAGATTAACCAAACAAAGGATTGATTTTGACTTGCTTATGAAGAAGAGGAGACTTTAAGTTAAGACATGTATAAAGTCACCACTGTTATTCTGTTGTATCGCCTTTCAAAGCATCTAGGCTTCAGCCTACCTGAATCCTACTTTAATAGGCATGTTGGATGTCGCAGTCAGTGTCTGAGCTGACTCCTGTGCAGGAAATAAACTGGTGCATTGATGTGCATATATGGAATAATTAAAACCACGACGAGGTCAAAAGCGGAAGTTTGAATTGTCTCCGCACTCTCCCACCCCCCCCCCCCCCCCCCCCCTCCCCGTCTTTTTTTTTTTTTTCTCGAGATGGTGATGACATTCTAGGACGTTATAAAAATAAATCGGCCTGCAGACCGAGAAGTCCTCCCCGCGATAGACCTGTTGGTGGCAGCAGGGGGGGGGCCAGCCCGTCCGTCCGTCCCACCGCACATGAAGAAGAGCGGCACAGCGCCCTCCTCAGGAAGTGGTCTTTGCACTAAGCTCTTGATCCCAAGCATCGCCATATTGACATCCCCACAACGTTGAGAGGTAAAAAAAAAACACATCTCCTAACTCGACTCGATGATCTTCCTCTGTAATGTGATCCACCCGTGGATGCTGTGCGCCCGGCCGCGTGGTTCAAGCGGCGGCGGGGCGGCGGGTTCTGCGGCGGGGCTCTGCGGCTCTGCGGCGGCGGCGGGGCTCCGGTGTTAACGGGCTGCTGCTGAAGGCGTTGTCAGCCTCGCGAGCTAACCAGCTAGTCACTCTTAGCCTGCTAGCTTAGCGGCGGTTTTTCTGCATTGTGTGTCATGGATTCTTCGTGGTTTAAAAAAAAAAACCCAAAACGTCCCACGACGGACGTGTGGCCGTCCAAGGACAACGTTATTATTTTTTAAGACAACCGGTCGGTCTTTCCTATCCGCCACACGTCCTCGACGTGTCAACAATTAAGCTCATAATCTCCCTGTCGCTTTCAACCGGCTTTTGCCCAGCTAGCGCGCTAGGCTAGCTCGTTAGCTCCCCGGCTACTAGCTCTCGTTAGCGCCCGGCTACTAGCGCTCGTTAGCGCCCGGCTACCAGCTCTCGTTAGCGCCCGGCTACCAGCTCTCGTTAGCGCCCAGTTGCCAGCTGTCCAGCCCGCTGGCTGCCTCTGCTAGGGTTAGGCCTCGGTAAGGGTACATGAGACAGAGAAGGGCTAGGGTGGAGGAAACGGTTAGGGGTTTGACGGTGGGTTTGGGGTAGGAGTTAGGGTGGTAAGTGTAGGAGGCAGATATTAGGGTCGTGGTAGGAACTAGAGTACTAAAGGGTAGGACGGAGAGAGCAGGGTGAGGGTAGGAGTTGTAGGAGAGTAGGGTTAGTTTAGGAGGGAGAGATTAGGGTAGGCATTATAGAGAAGGGTTAAGGTAGGAATTAAGAGAGTATGGTAAGAGGTAGAGAGTAGGTTTAGTTAAGGAGGGACAGAGTATGGTTAAGGTAGGGTGAGGGTAGCCGTTCGAGACTAGGGTTAGGGTAGAGAGTAGGTTTAGTTCAGGGGGGAGAGTAGTCTTGGGGTAGAGGGTAGGGTTAGGATAGGAGGTAGGGAGTAGTGTTGGGATAGGAGGTAGGGCTAGGGTAGGAGGTAGGGAGATGGCTCATGGGGGAGAGAGTAGGGTGGAGGAGAGGGAAGGGTTAAGGTAGGAGCTATGGTTGGGGTAGGAGGTAGTGTTAGGGTTGGATGGAAAGGTTAGGGTAGGAGGTAGGGAGTAGTGTTGGTCTAGGAGGTAGGGTTTGGGTAGCGAGTATTGTTGGGCTAGAGGAAGCCTCCTCTGTTGAGACTGTTACTGAGGTCTTAGTTGTTTATACAGTTATCAAAAACAAATAAATCGTCTAGTTTATTAGGTTTGCCTATAGTATCAATAACCTTCTCATTAAGGCTAGGTTGACTTATAGATACGATCTGGAGGTGGACGTTAACGACCTGGTGTTCCTAATTGACGTGGACCCCCTGTGTTTGTGTTCCAGGAAACAGAGCTTTGTGGGGGACCCCAGTGATGACTGTATTGACTCCTGTACCCCCTGATTAGAGTGCTTGGATGAACCTTTTAACTCTCAGGTTGGGCCTTTTTTTCATTACAATATTCAAACGAATAACACATGCTTGTCTTAAGGATTGTTTCATCAATAACTTGAATCATTACACTATTTGTAACTGGCTAACTGTGTTCATTTGTTTTAGAAATGAGGCGTACTGTTTTCTAGAACACGTTACCTGAATAACGGTAACAATCAGACCCTAATGGCCTTTATTATCGATACGCCCGTTCAGATTTCTCACGATTAACGAATCGCAGCCACTGTTGATCCTCCCCTCATCCTGGAGGCCCACTCCAAGGTACGGACCCGCTCGTATCTCCATCCAAACGGCCCCTCACGGCTCTCTGAGGAGGTTCCTGTGACCGTGTGAGTGTAGAGGCATGTGTCTGGACTGACCTGGTTGACGCCTTGTGTTCCAGGAGCTTTAGAGAAGATCTTCATAGAATATGTCTGGGCCTGTTCCAAGCCGCTCCCGAGTTTACCCGGACGTAAACACACAGAGACCCCGGGAATACTGGGATTATGAGTCCCACGTGGTGGAATGGGGGTAAGGTGGCTCTCCTGGTGGCGTTGGTGGTTCCTTATTGGTCCGTTGTGCGGTTCAACACTGAGTCCCGCCTTCTTCTTCGTCTTTCCAGAAACCAGGACGACTACCAGCTGGTCAGAAAACTGGGCAGAGGGAAATATAGTGAAGTGTTTGAGGCCATTAACATCACGAACAACGAGAAAGTAGTGGTGAAGATTCTAAAGGTATGGAGACGGACGGACGTCTCCTCATGAACACGGTTATCATCATTCAGCACTTTCAAATATTGAGTTAAAAATACTGTGTCTCGCACTCTTTTCTCCCTAGCCGGTTAAGAAAAAGAAAATCAAGAGAGAAATCAAGATCCTGGAGAACCTACGGGGTGGTCCCAACATCATCTCACTGTTAGATATCATTAAGGATCCTGTGGTAAGGCCCTTTACGCGACACATGGGGACGTTATCAGCTCATACTGTATGGGTATTTCAGCTGTATGTCTTTTCCTCCCTAGTCCCGAACTCCTGCTTTGGTTTTTGAACATGTCAACAACACAGACTTTAAGGTATGAATGAAAGCAGCCTTTTTATATTGGTCAACTTATATCAATTTAGCATTTTGAAAAGGAAAAGTGTTGTTTAATTATTTAACAATTAAAACTTGCATCGTGTGACGGTTTATTTTCCAGCAATTGTATCAAACCCTTTCCGACTTTGACATACGGTTCTACATGTACGAAATCCTGAAGGTAAGAAACTAGACCTGGTTTATGATGGCAGGATGTATGTCGCTTTGGATGAAAGCATCTGCTAAATGTAAACGTGGGATTCTCTCTGGTTGAGATTCTTTATCATGAGTGATTCCTAATCCCAGACCATCGTAAGAGGAGTCGTGACAGCGTTCGCTCATGTCCCTGTTCTCTGACCCCCCAGGCCCTGGATTACTGCCACAGTATGGGCATCATGCACAGAGATGTGAAGCCACACAATGTTATGATCGACCACGAACACAGAAAGGTAGGCCTGTGCTCTCCTCCACGTCTTTATTCTTCGCCTGTGGTAAAAATGGGCTGGTCGACTTTGTTACTAAAGTAGAGATGTTCCGATACCATTCCTTCCCAAGTATATACCGATACAGCATCGAGCATTGTAACTACTAATGGTACTACTCTGATTAAGGGGTTCTCTTACGATGACGGCAATGTATAGTCGCTTCACTTATTGTCTACCAGATTTTTATTTATTTAAAATATATACATTTGTGTTCTAGTAGTGGACTTTCCACCTCCGACCGTTAACGAGCGCAGCATAACGCCGTAGTGTTTCCGTAGTGTTTGTGAGGTTCTCTGGGTAGTAAATGAGTCACGTGAACAGAACATTGCGTATTCGTCGATACCCGATACTGCGTTTTAGGCAGTATCGGAGGAATTTCCGATACTGGTATCAATAACGGAACAACTCTCTAGACTAAATGCACTAATCTGACGTGTTGACCTCCCCAGCTGCGCCTCATCGACTGGGGCCTGGCCGAGTTCTACCACCCCAACCAGGAGTACAACGTCAGGGTGGCGTCCAGGTACTTCAAAGGACCCGAGCTGCTCGTAGACTACCAGGTGAGGCTCCACGATGACAGTACGCTCTAAAGCAAACCTCAGCCGCACTGGAAAATTCCACCGTGTGCGTCACACAAGAGGCATGTCCCTTTAGGACGACGTTAGGGCTGCACCTGGAAGATGTCTGCGGCCCATCCAGTCCGACTGGTTTTCATCGGTGCTCTACTGGGCAGGGGGGGGGCAATCAATCAGTGTTGGGCCTGCACTGTAGGACTCTGAAGGCCCACTCGGGTCTCTGGTGGTCAGCCTGTAGGACTCTGAGGTCTCACAAAGGTGTTTAATGTGTGTTAATGAAGCATAGCACGTGTGGCTGGTGTGTTAATGAACCCTAACCTGGGCGATTTGGCCTCAAACCAAACACGATTATCGATTTTAATCTATTTTTTTTAAATATATATATATATAAATGACAAATATACATATTTTTTGTTGGATTTTATTTGAAGAATAATAATGTTTAGTTGCCACAGTCTTTAGGCAAACTCTACACACTCACTTTTTTCAGCATATGCTGCCATGTTGACAATTTACTCTCTCTAAAATTCTTGCATTTTACTTTGCTTATTTTTTCAATAATCGATTTTCTTCGGCCTAAACCATGCATTCGAATTGCGTTGAAAAACGATTCATCGCCCCCAGCTCTTCACATCTGCCTATAGTGTGTTAATGAACCATGGTTGGCCGGTCGCTGGTGTTTTGTCGCTTGAACCAGTCACGGAGAGTCACATCACTCCTATTTTAAGACGGACCCTCACCCTGCTAGGATGACACAGGGCTGCACTGGGTGCTGGTGCTGACACTCAATCAGGGGCCAAAACAAGTCTACAGAAGTCATGGAGGCATGCGTCGGCCATGGCGTCTCGTGCCTGAGGAAACCATCTTAGTTTATAATAAGAGGCAGCCAAGAAAAGATTGGAGAGCAGATAGTAACAAGGGGAAATCCCATCCCAGCCTACAACCGACCGCTCACTATTAAAAACTTTTTTTTTTTTTTAGAATCCAGCAAAGACTGTCCAATGAAAGGTAATTCATTGGACAGGGTCGCGTGAGTCCTAACCACGTTGGTTCTGATTTGCAGATGTACGACTACAGCCTGGACATGTGGAGTTTGGGCTGCATGCTGGCTAGTATGATCTTCAGGAAGGAACCCTTCTTCCACGGCCATGACAACTACGACCAGGTAACGCCGACCAGAACTTCAGGCTCACGAAGGAGTACCTCAAGGCAGTGTTCTGGAGATGTGGGGCCTTTTGTATGCGTCAAAAGGAAAAATTGTGCCGGACTAGAGCTTGTCATTATGGGCTTGTGTCTTGAGGAGCAACGGTCAGGGTTGCAGGTGATCTGTTCCGTTGGAAGCACCAGAGGCAAGATATGATGGCGCAAGAGAATGTTATTCTTTTATTTTTGACAGCAACACACAAAAACGCATGTTTATTCTGCATTTTTAATGAGGCAGCTAAAACTTGGAATGTGTGGCCACGTCCAAAATGCACTGGAACTGGAATCCATCATATCACACAGCGTGATCCCCCTGAGGGTCCAGACGCATGTGTTGCTGCGTACCTCTGTCCTGATGAGCAGTGTGACCTGACACGGCCTCCTCCCTGTAGCCCTACTCGGAAGGAATACGTTTCCAGGACACATGTCTGGGAATTAATTGTCATCAAAGGACCTCTGCAAGGTTGATAACCAGTTTGAGCAGGATCTGGTCTCGTCCCTAAATGCAAGTGTCCACTGCCTGGCTTCTTTATGCAGAAGCAACGGATCCCAGTAAATGTAGCGTGTATTGAGCACCGTGTGTCAATAGCACGGCCTCCTTACCATGTATGTATGGAGCACCGTGGGTCCATAGTACTGTCTCCATACCATGTATGTATGGACCACCGTGGGTCCATAGTACTGTCTCCTTACCATGTATGTATGAAGCACCGTGGGTCCATAGTACTGTCTGCATACCATGTATGTATGAAGCACCGTGCATCTATAGAACTGTCTCCATCACATAAACATGCACACTAGGGAGTATAATATTGTTTCGGCCCCCATGTGTATCAAGGACCAACTAGCCGATCTGGAACCAGAACAGCGATAGGATAGTCAGCTCCAAGTGAAAAGCTGTTCAAAAAGCAACGCATTTTTATTTTGAGTGTTTTTATTTTACCGGGGCCATTCGTCTATATAATAATAATATTATTATTTCCTACAACATGTGAAATCGTAATTCGTAGCTTTTGAATCGACTTTCTGACCGATAACGACCGACGTGACCTCTAGATCGGTGAGTTGTTGATGCCTAGTAAGAAGTCAGAACGCGTCTGACCTGGTGGAGTCGGGCAGACACCGGTTGTGATTGCTTCACCTCGCACAGGGCTCAGAAGTGCGGCAAAGATCGGAACTGTACGACTAATGACGCCTTGTTCCGACATGGACGTTTTCTGGACGTTAATAATTACTACACCGTCCTGCCAGATGAACTATTGTAACGTGTCAAGGAGAGTCCTAGCGCTACCTTTACCTACCCGATTACTCCCACGCAATCATTTTTCCATCGTGCTCGTATAATAACGAAAGGTGTACGTTTCCGATGATTAGAGTTTTGTTTATCTCTGTGTTGGAACACTAATCTGTGTTTAAATAAGACATGTTCAAATAAATGTTATCTCAGTTTGCGATTTCTTATTATTTAAACATTGGAAAGCAGTTCAAAACACAAACCTGATTTAACGTTTCCTTGATTTCCCCGGGATATATATATATATATATATATATATATATATATATATATATATATGCTTTAATTATTTAGCTTGTTTTTGAAAAACAAGCTAAAAGTTTTATTTCATAAATAAATACAAAATAAAGTCCTGGTTGTGGACAAATGTATATAATAGATTTATATCCTGTTGTTCAGCAGCACCATCCAAACTGAATGTGCACTAGTTAAAACGATCACATGCTCATCTTCCTCTGTTTCCTCCTCTTCCTCCTCCTCCTCCTTCTCCGGTGCAGCTGGTGAGGATCGCTAAAGTCCTGGGCACAGAGGACCTGTACGACTACATCGACAAGTACAACATAGAGCTGGACCCACGCTTCAACGACATTCTGGGAAGGTAGGCTCCTCCGCCCCTCTGACTCGGAGTGAGTGCTCCTCAGACACAGACCTGTTTTATTATATCCACATTTACATTTAGCAGAAAGGAAGATCAGAAGAAGAAGAAAGAGAAACGCTATATCTCTGTGGGTGCAGTAAGGATGTTCATAGAGCCAAGTGCCAAGCACTAACCATCACTAGGTTAACCCATTCCCTGTATACACTAACCATCACTAGGTTAACCCATTCCCTGTATACAACAGAGATAGCTAGGGTAAGATGCTACACGTTGCCAAGTACTATTTTTAAGTGCCAGGACGTACAACATACAATAAGTGCGTTCATGAAGTACCAGGACGTACAACATACCATAAGTGTGTACATTAAGTGCCAGGACGTACAACATACCATAGGTGTGCACAACATACAATACGGTGTGTACATTAACGCCGCGTTCACACTGTATACGTCCGCCGACGGATCTCATTGACTTTGCTATGGGGCACACTCGAAATGCGTTGCGGGTCAATCCGTTTCGTCGACTCTGTTGCCTGCGTCAAAAAGTTGAGAAATGTTCAACTTTTCATTCAGACAGTGACGGCTCCGTCGGCCAATCAGATCGCGTCCCCATACGCCAGACACGCCCTCCGTCATCCGTCGACGGACATGTATAGCGTGAACGCGGCGTCAGGGCCCTAACCATAACGCTTGCTGTTCTAAAGGTGGATTTATAGTCCTCCGTAAAGTGCTGTACGTAGATACGGAGAGCCTGTCAGAGACCCTCTCCGTAGCTCTACGTGCTCGTCTAATATTTTTTAACTATCCGTCGAGGCAACGGAGACGGACGGAGACGGCAAGGGCTGTGATTGGTCCTCTTAACAAAATCAGTTCCGGAATAGACCTCTGAAGAATAAGTCCCATCTCCGAGGCTCCGGTTCCCTCGGTCAAATGTCTACGGGGAATAACACGGGGTTTATGAATGATCGTAACATAACAAACTCTGTAGGTGGCGAAGAAGTAGGCGGGACTTATTCTCCAGAGGTCTATCACTTTCCCCCGGTTTGACTTTGCACCTTATTTACTTTTTTACATAGTTTACTTTGCACACTAAGGACTAATAAAACGCCAAATAAGGTTTGTAATGTACATGGTTAGTAGTCAGCAGATAAGATCGATCGGGCGGCGAATTGCGTCGCGTATCCGACGTCCCGACGGAGAGAATGCTCGAGGGGTCTCTGTTTACGGATACGGAGTCGTGTACGTTGGACTTAACTCCCCCCTCCTCCCCCCCCCCCCCCCGGTCCGCAGACACTCCCGTAAGCGGTGGGAGCGCTTCGTCCACAGTGAGAACCAGCACCTGGTCAGCACCGAGGCGCTCGACTTCCTGGACAAGCTGCTGCGCTACGACCACCAGGCCCGGCTCACCGCCCGCGAGGCCATGGACCACCCCTACTTCTGTACGCACCCGTCTCCCTCCCTCCCCCCCTTCACCCGTCTCCCTCCCCCCCTTCACCCGTCTCCCTCCCTCACCCGTCTCCCCGTCTCCCCCTCACCCGTCTCCCTCCCTCTCCCTCCCCCTCACCCGTCTCCCTCCCCCTCACCCGTCTCCCTCCCTCTCCCTCCCCCTCACCCGTCTCCCTCCCTCTCCCTCCCCCTCACCCGTCTCCCTCCCTCTCCCTCCCCCTCACCCGTCTCCCTCCCTCTCCCTCCCCCTCACCCGTCTCCCTCCCTCCCCCCCTCACCCGTCTCCCTCCCTCCCCCCCTCACCCGTCTCCCTCCCCCTCACCCGTCTCCCTCCCTCCCCCCCTCACCCGTCTCCCTCCCTCCCTCTCACCCGTCTCCCTCCCTCCCTCTCACCCGTCTCCCCCCCTCACCCGTCTCCCTCCCTCCCCCTCACCCGTCTCCCTCCCTCTCCCTCCCCCTCACCCGTCTCCCTCCCTCCCCCCCTCACCCGTCTCCCTCCCTCCCCCCCTCACCCGTCTCCCTCCCCCTCACCCGTCTCCCTCCCTCCCCCCCTCACCCGTCTCCCTCCCTCCCTCTCACCCGTCTCCCTCCCTCCCTCTCACCCGTCTCCCCCCCTCACCCGTCTCCCTCCCTCCCCCTCACCCGTCTCCCTCCCTCCCCCTCATCCGTCTCCCTCCCTCCCCCTCATCCGTCTCCCTCCCTCCCCCTCACCCGTCTCCCTCCCTCCCCCTCACCCGTCTCCCTCCCTCCCCCTCACCCGTCTCCCTCACCCGTCTCCCTCCCTCACCCGTCTCTCTCCCTGTCTAACCCTCCCTGTCTCTCCTCAGACCCCATCGTCAAAGACCAGGGCAGAGGAGCCACTCCAGGAGGCATGGCGGCCGGGGCCACGCCCGTCAGCTCCTCCAGTATGATGGCAGGTAAAGCTAGCTTCTGTCCCGCTGCCGCACCGCCGGACGCACGGGGTCAGAACTAATGCCCCTCTCTCTCCCTCTGTCTCTCCCTCTCCCTCTGTCTCTCTCTCTCTCGCCCCCTCTCCCTCTCTCTCTCGCCCCCTCTCCCTCTCTCTCTCGCCCCCTCTCCCTCTCTCTCTCGCCCCCTCTCCCTCTCTCTCTCGCCCCCTCTCCCTCTCTCTCTCGCCCCCCTCTCCCTCTCTCTCTCGCCCCCTCTCCCTCTCTCTCGCCCCCTCTCCCTCTCTCTCGCCCCCTCTCCCTCTCTCTCTCGCCCCCTCTCCCTCTCTCTCTTGCCCCCTCTCCCTCTCTCTCCCCCTCTCTCTCGCCCCCCCTCCCTCTCTTGCCCCCCCTCTCTCTCTCTTGCCCCCTCTCTCTCTCTTGCCCCCTCTCTCTCTCTCTCTTGCCCCCTCTCTCTCTCTTGCCCCCCCTCTCTCTCGCCCTCTCTCTCTCGCCCCCCCCCTCTCTCTCTCTCTTGCCCCCTCTCCCTCTCTCTCCCCCCCTCCCTCTCTTGCCCCCTCTCTCTCTCTTGCCCCCTCTCTCTCTCTCTCTTGCCCCCTCTCTCTCTCTTGCCCCCCCTCTCTCTCGCCCTCTCTCTCTCGCCCCCCCCCTCTCTCTCTCTCTTGCCCTCTCTCTCTCTCTCTCTCTCTCTCTCGCCCTCTCTCTCTCTCTCTCTTGCCCCCTCTCTCTCTCTCGCCCCCTCTCTCTCTCTCTCTTGCCCCCCCCCCCCCCCTCTCTCTCTCTCTCTCTCTCTCTCTCTTGCCCCCTCTCTCTCTCTTGCCCCCCCTCTCTCTCGCCCTCTCTCTCTCGCCCCCCCCCTCTCTCTCTCGCCCCCTTGCCCTCTCTCGCCCTCTCTCTCTCTGCAGGCATGACCTCCATGTCCTCCACGCAGCCCCTGGCCAACATGGCGGGCTCACCCGTCATCTCCGCCCCCAACGCCCTGGCCACGCAGGTCTCCGCGGCAACCGGGCCACAGCCCTGAGCCGCCCCCTCCCCCCTCTCCCTCCCCCCCCCCCCCCCGCCCGCCCGCCCGCCGTGTGCCCCCTCCCCTTTTTATCATTTTGAAAATAACAAAGAGAAAAAATTCAAATGCTTTTCACGTTCAGTTTTTTTTTTTTTTTTTTTTTTTTTTTTGACATCTGAACCTAACAAGTGTTGCGTTCCATCGTCGGGATTATTAGCATTAATTTGGGTGTTATTTCACAATGCCAGTGTCTAGAAATTCTATTACGATGTAGACATGAAGAGAATGGATAATAAAATTTATTTTGTATGTTCCAAATATAAAGTGTTGCTTGAAACTTGTTTGTCGGGGGGGGGTCCGCGCTGTGGTAACACACTGTGAAACCTTTACACAACGTCACTATCCAGCCCCCCCCCCCCCCCCGCGGGTCGGCCCACGCGGCCACAGGGGGGCGGGGGGGGGGGGGGCTCCACACACGCGCCCCCCCTACCCCCTTCCCCCCCCCCCCCCCCCCGTCACTGGCAGCCACCGCCGCCGCCACCGCGACGACACGCTCCTTCGTTAATTGGACTTTTGTAGATATTCTACAGTTACTGTCAGGTTGCATGCGCCCAGTGCACAGTGCACAGCTACACATGGGGACAATAGATTGCCAAGTTCATGTTACCTTCACCTCTGTATGTGTCCATGTTTGTTTTTTTATGAAGTCTTTAACACATGATTTTGATTACATAGCATTTTTTGTAACTTTGTTTTATGTTGGGAGGAGTTTCGTCACTTGCAAAGAAAAAACAACAAAAAAAAAACTACAACTTCAGAAATAAACAGTTTGAACAGGTGTATGCGGGCACCACATGTGATTATATGACTGTCCCTGATTATTAGGGTGTGTGAGGAGTTGTATGCGGACACATGTGATTATAAATGTCGGTGAATATGGGCTTCTCGTGTGGTCAGATTCACGCGGACCAGTGATGACGTGACTGATGGTCAGAGTGTGTGAACCGGTCAGTAAGACTTGAGGTGTGATTTAGAGTCAGCTGAGAAGCTCTTAACATGCAGTAAGTACACTTTATGTTGCTTTGGTGAAGTCGTGCCCAGGGTCAGCCGTTTTGATATGAAGCACATTTGTTGCATAAAGAACTGAGGAAATAGTTGATAGTGGCTATTAGAGCGACTGTGTTAAACGCATTCATGTATTTTTTTGCAACTTCCCTTTCACTGGCAGTTAAAAAGTAACTTCCCTATAAGAGTGACTATCGCGTTCAAGGCCATTCCCCTAGTCATTTTTTGCGTAACTCCCAATTATTTAAACATTAACAATTGTCTGCTAGATATTTATGAAAGGCAAAAGCACATTATACTCAAACTCAAAAATTTGATTTGGTAGCAACGTTTTTTTTTTTTTTTTCTAATGGGACACTTGCTGTACTTAATTTATGTTGCTATTTGATATGAAGAATAGACTAAAACATTACGACCTTTGACCGAGAGGATCCTGAATTGTAGCGTTCGTCGTTAACACTAGGAGTTCCTAGGAGCTCGTAGGAGCTGTGTGAACCAGTTAACAGTTAACAATCCCCGGAGCGAAAAGAATAAGAACATGACAGGAAGAATAACAAAGAATAGGAGAATACATTTCAAGTTCATTTGACAAAGAATTTGAGAAAGCAATATTCCCAATCACGTAACAGTAACTGACATTCCCTCCCACTGTCTCGCCAATAGCGCTTATTTGGAGGATCCCGTCCTGTTGAAAGGAGACGCGTGGGAACGAGGAGGTTGTTTTCGGCGCCGGATGTTGCTCCTCAGCCGGATGTTGCTCCTCAGCCGGATGGCCGTTAGGATTGACGTTGATTTGAGACACGCACTGACAAGTTTGAGCAGCGCTGAGATTGAGGTAAAACCTATTTTGATCCTGACTCAGAATGGGGAAAGTGTTGACCTTCTCTCTGCTGGTCGCTGCGCTGGCGGCTCTGATCGGAGAGAGAATCCTCAACTACAGGTGAGTTATTATCAGAGAGTTTGGAAAGGCTGCATATCAGCTCTGAGCGTAAAGTTGCAATTAGGTGAGTCAATCTATGAAAAAAAAAAAAAAAGGGCTTAACCCCAAAAAAATTTATACAAAAGGTTTTTCAATGGATTCTAGTAGTATTTGGTGTGCTGAATAACATACTAAAAGTATACCAAAATATACCTATAACTGATTCTGGTACCTCTGGACATGCTTACGAACATACTAGAAATCTAGGAGAATACACCTTCCGGAAAGGCTTCATTTTCAAGATGGCGTCCAAAATGGTGGCCGGCCAAGCTTAAAATGGCTATATATATATCTCAATAGAAAAAGATTATTTGAATGAATTTTCATCAACTGTAACGCCTGACCGTCTGCCACCAACTGAATCTGCGACCAAATTTCACTGTCATAGAGCATACTACCAGGTCATGGTCTGGATGGGAACAGAAGATGGTATGGATGCCCTGAACTGGGGGTGGGGCCTGCAGGACAATAGATTTGTCCCACTCATGTCAACAATGAATGTTGCTCCAGACAGTCTCTTGAAGGTCATTCATTGTACCTGTACCACTGCCTGCAAGACACTCCGCTGCTCTTGCAGAAAATATGGACTACTCTTGCAGAAAATATGGACTACCTTGTACTACTGTCTGTGGACCATGTCAACTTAAGGAATGTGACAATCCACATAACAAGTTTCTTCCAGAGGAGCCCGAAGATGATGATGAATAAAGACCACAATAAGTGTGGCATTTATGTTGTTCAACACCAACACCACCTTTCTAGTTTGAATAGTAACCAATTTTAACCATTAAACCAATGTAAGCTTACAGGCAGTCATTTTGAAAAAGATGCCTTTCTAGCAGTTATATTTACCTAGATTTGTTGCACGTTCTTAATGTATAGAGGTACCAGAATCAGTTGAAACATTCTTTTGTAACATTTTCCATTTGAGATATAGCCAGTCTAAGCTCCCGGCCGCCATTTTGGACGCCATTATGAAAATGAAGCCTTTCTGGGAGGTATATTTTCCTAGATTGTTAGTATGTTCATAAGCATATTTGCAGGTACCAGAATCAAGTGAAAAATCATTCAAATAATCTTTTTCTATTGATATATATATATAGCCATTTTAAGCTTGGCCGGCCACCATTTTGGACGGCATCTTGAAAATGAAGCCTTTCCGGAAGGTGTATTTTCCTAGGTTTTTAGTATGTTCGTAAGCATGTCCAGAGGTACCAGAATCAGCTGGTGCATAATAAACTACTATAAAGTAGTTTATTATGAACTACTATAAACTACTATAAAGTAGTTTATTATGATCCTGTACTCTGCAGGAGGATGACCCTGGCGTCCAGAGAACTGGTCCAGAACCACCTTCCAAACTGTGTCCACATCAAAGGTCTTGGTAAGGGTTAACTAATCCTGGGCTGTACACTAACGGGACATACCTGGGGGTTAAAACACATTATGTCATGACTTAACCTAGTTAATAATGTTTGTATTTTCAGTGTCTGGGTCGGAGGACATAACCATACTCCCCAATGGACGAGCCCTCATCAGCACTGTGAGGAGCCGTCACTTCTATGAATATCCAGAGTTATTTAATATTACATTTTATTCAGGGGTGTAACGATACACTCATTCGTACCGAAATCTTTCGGTACGGGTCTAACGGTTCGATGCGCGTTTCATTTCGGTACGTATCGGGAAAAAAATAAATAAATAAATATATATATATATATATATATATATATAAGTTTTTATTGATTATCACACACTCTGTGACACTCTAACACTGTGAGTGTCTTGTCTTGTCCAGATGTTTTGTGTTGAGGACCACAATAGAAATAAGTCCTGGACTTGATCGTGGTTTTATCCTCGATTGTATTTTATGTATTTTCATTTGTGTTAGGCATTTGTTTGATACAATTTAATGAATCAAATCAAAATCCAATTGTTTAATAAAAATAAAATAATAAAAACTGCTGTACTGAAAAACATACCGAACTGACTTATACTGATGTAAAAACCGAGGTACGTACAGAATCGTGACTTTTGTGTATCGTTACACCCCTTTATTGTATAAATGTATATATATGCATTCATTTTCTAGGGGCTTAAGATTCCCGGTAGGGAATTCTCTGATGGTCCGGGGAAGATATTTTCCATCGATCTGGAAGACCCAAGAATCAAACCTGTGGAACTGCGCATGACCAGGAACTTCGACGTGGACTCGTTTAACCCCCACGGCATCAGCACATTCACCGACCAGTCCGGTAATATCGAAGTCCGCTTTGTCGATCCAGACTAATGTTAAATCTTTGGACACGGACCAACCAGACAGTCCGTGGTGCGACTGTGTTGGATGGGAATGCAGGTGGGCGGGTCACTGCCTTAGGGGATGCAGGCTGCAACACAGACACACTGCACGACACAGTCACCAAGTGTATTGACTGGTTTATGGGATGGGTTCAATGTACCCAACACACACTACGCTGTGGCAATACACGATGGCGTATGGTTTAATATTTTCTGCCCTTGTGTCTTTCTTATTCATTGTAATGTATTCATTACCTCAGGAACCCTGCACATTTATACTTATAGTCATATTTCTTTAATGCACAAGTCACCTACAAACGGACAGTTACATGTATATAGTATGTTTATCTTATTCTAATAGTTTTTTATTATATTTTATTTCAATTGGTAATTGTATTTGTATATATGCTCTTGTTTTGCACTCTCTTTTCCCACTGTACTGCTGGCCACTTGTGAATTTCTCCTAAGGGGGATTAATAAAGGACTATCTTATCTTATGTAAACATAGGTTTTATCAGTTTGTCTTGTCCTTGATAATAACTTTGGTTTTAACTCTTCAGACGACACCGTATACCTCTTCGTGGTCAATCACCCGGAGGGGACGAGCCAGGTGGAGATCTTCAAGTTCATAGAGGAGGACAAAACTCTAGTGCACGTGAAGACCATCAAACACGACCTGCTGTACAGGTACGGTACCGCGCCACAACGGAGGCTCTCAAGGGCCCTGAAGCAGAGAGACGGCCTGGGTGGTGGACCCCCAGGCCCTGACTGTCTCTCCTCTGGTCCCCCTGACTGTGTCTCCTCTGGCCCCCCGCAGTGTGAACGACATTGTGGCGGTCGGGGTGGAGAGCTTCTACGCGACCAACTACCAGTACTTTGTCCAGGAGCCGCTCACCAGCCTGGAGCCACTGCTGGGCCTGGCCTGGTGCTCGGTGGTGTTCTACAGCCCGGGGGACGTCAGGGTGGTCTCCGGGGGCTACCGCTCGGGCAACGGCATCAACACCTCCCCCGACCAGAGGTGGGCCGGCTCCTGTGGAGTTATGAATGAATGAATGAATGAATGATCTTTATTGTCAATGCACAGGTACAAGTACACCGAAATTCGGGAGAGCTCCCCCTGGTGCTTAAAAAGAGAGGACTAGGAACAAAAATATTAAATATAAACAGTATATACAGTGTGATTAAAAACTAAAACCTATTCTATAGACTTTAAACTAACAAATACACATAATATGAATAAAACTGTTATTCTATGTTAAGCTATGTTATTCTCATGTGTTTCTGATGTGTGGCGACCCTGTGTGTTTTTGTTGGGTTTCAGACACGTCTACGCGATGGACATCTATGATCACAGCGTCCGCGTCCTGGAGAGGCAGGAGGACAACTCTCTGGTCTCCCTGAAGGTAGTGAACGTCCCGACTAGAGACCTAGACGGGTTACATGGATCACTGCTGAGGTCACTTGACTACAGTAAAGGAACCTCACCTTCATATTGACGCTTTATCCAAAGAGACTTACAATCAGTACATTTGTCAGAAGAAAGTGAAACAACAATATATCTCCGTCAGTACAGTAAGGATGTTCATAGAACCAAGTGCCAAGCACTGACCATCACTAGGTCAACCCATTCTGCGTATACACTAACCATCACTAGGTTAACTCATTCCCGGTAAGAGAGATAGCTAGGATAAGATGCTACACAATGCTAAGTACTATTTTTAAGTTCAATTTTAAGTTTTCGTATGAATTGATATTTCACTACTACTATTATTCTAGTCTACTATTTAATAAGGTGAAAAATAACTAATAACCTCTGGATACATGAATGGCGGGAGCGTTATGGAGTGTGTTGGTCCAGTGGTGAAGGGGTTCTGTTGTGTCCCCAGTCGGTGGACCTGGGCTCCCTGTGTGACAACATCGAGGTGGACCAGGGCACCGGGGACCTGTGGCTGGGCTGCCACCCCAACTGGAATATCTTCAAAATCAACCCCGAGAACCCCCCGGGCTCAGAGGTGAGACGCTGGACACCCGGTGGCCGCTCGGGGTAGGGCCGGGTTTGAGTTGATCTGGCAGCTCAGGGTAGGGCAGGGGTTGAGTTTTGTCATCAGCGGTCGTGACGTTTCGGAAGGTTTTCAATCTGTGTTCTTCCAGTAGTGTTGGTGGTTGACGTCCCATTGCGATGCGTTTGCGTCCAATTCCGTTTTTTGGTGCGTTGCGTTACTAAATGAGTCCTCCTCTCACAACAGGATGAAAGGATGAAGCAACTCAATGTTCATGGTGTTGACATTGAGTTGCTTCAACAACATGAATAAAGTCTTCACATCAAGTCGCTTCATTCTTGACCACGTTAATAATTTTTGACTCCCTGTTGAGGGTAGGGGTCCCTTTACCCCCTACCTGCTCCTTAACTGCATGGGTCACATCTGAATCTGATAATGTACTAATGTCTTTAATAATCACGTCTTCAACCTCTCATTGTTCTGCCCAGGTGATCCGCATCCAGAACATTCACTCTGAGCAGCCGCTGGTCAGTCAGGTGTACGCTGACGACGGCAGTGTTCTGATTGGCTCCTCAGTGGCCACCCGGTACAGAGGGAAGCTGCTCATCGGATCCGTCTTACATAAAGCCCTGTACTGTGATCTGAGCCAAGGGATCTGAACCCAGCCAAGGGATGTGAACTAGGGATGTTAAAAAATGTGTCGACTCAACGATCGATTCTAGACTCGTGCTGAAGTCGACTCTAAAAATAGAAATCGGAAAATCTTTTTTTTATATATATATATATTTTTTTATATGTATAAACTTCTTAAATGTCCTGTTCAAAACGTTGCAACAACTTTCTGTTTTCAAAATAACCAATTAAAAATTATAGGAGATATGCTGCCCATAAGCGTAGTCGAGGCGAAGGGGTTCCGCGATCTGATCACATTTCTCGAGCCAGATTACACCGTGCCATAGGGCTGTACGGTATGGACTAAAATTGATATCATGGTATGATTTGAGGCATAGACAGTAACGGTATTATATCACGGTATGTTAATTTTTTTCATCTTTAAGGGGGTCTCTATCTCATACCATGCGCAAAAGCGCCGGTATTCGTAACCTCTTCTTTAAGTTCTACCTTAACATTTCACGTGTTTCCCGAAACCTTCTTTGCTACGAATCTCTTTCGTACGGTGTTCGTTGGTAAGGTTGGTCTGAACCTTCTTAGCTCTACCGTAGTGATGTTTCAGCTCCTGCAGTCTCCGCCACTGTACAGTAATCTTTAGAAATCCCTGTTGCGTATGTTCATTCCAAGTTCGCATCCGTAGCCAATTGAGCCCAAATGAAACGGCATGTTTGAATTAAGGATATTGTCTCGGCTGTTCTTTATTTTGGGCCGTGGGTACAGCAGGCAAGGTCAGCTCGACTCGCTTCCAATAATTTCAAAAACTCGCAACTTCAAAAAAATATTTTATTTATTTTACAATTTAAAAATGAACAAAACTGTCTTCTAAATTAAGGAAATGAGACTGGGAAACGAATAAACCATTATAAGCAACGAGTGAACTTAATAAGCGATCGAAATACTTTTTGCAACCACCGCCTCTTTCCCTTGACATTTAGTTTTCACCTTAAATATGCGACAGATGTAATTAAGGCAACCTGGTCTCACAGGAATCCGTAAAATGAGTCGGTCTACGTCCCGTTTACAAGGGCTTTTAAATATTTGAATAACGAAGTTCGGAGTCAAAGCCTCAGTCCATACACAGGTAAACAGTGACGCGTTTGTTATCTCGTTCCACCGCTGGCTAGGGTTAGGACGCAGGCGCGCTGCCTGAGAAGGCAGTATCGCTGTGAAATCTGTCCCTGGGAAAAGTAACGTTGCGCCGAATTGAAAAAGGAACTACGTTTCGTTAGTATTTTCCCATATATACACCATATTTTCAGTAGTTACAAGTAACTTGACTTTTTACATGAAGAAATAGTTACCTAACGCGTTACACACAACACTGTCTACCGGTCACACCGGTGTCACGGTATTATCAAAATCCATACCGTAGCGCAAATTCACACCGGTGTACTTTCATACCGTTTTTACCGTACACCCCTACCATGCCATGTCGCAACTATGACTGCGGCTGGAGAAAATGTACAGCAAAGGAGCAGACTTTCTCCGTCAGATCCTGTCCTTAGCGGCATTAGGGCCGTATAGAATGCAACATGTTTAATTGTCCGACTTTCAAATCCCATCTCTGGTCCCTACCTGTATGTAAACAGCATCGTTTCGGAGTTCACGTTCTGCGCATGCTCCAGATCTTTTCCGGGGGCCGTGAGCCGGAAGTAGAAGGAGACGGTATACGTGTTGTTGTCGCCGTCGGAAAACGAGAAACGGCGATTTATTTAGAAAGATGGCGCAGAGGATGGAGGAAGCCGGTTAATGTAGTTACCCTCTATGAGAAGCGTATCCCTGGCCGCGGGAGCGCGCATGGCATGCATTTGTAACCAATAAACAGAACTCAGGGTTGTGATAGCAATTTACTATCAATCCAAATTTATTCAATAATTGATGCACTGAAACGCATCGTAGGCCTACTTCATCATAACGAAAATCAAGTAAATCATGTAACAGTATACTTTAAACCACATAGGAATACAATTCTATTTCGGTTAACCCTCAATTGGAATAAGAAAAATAAAAAAATAAAATATATTTCCACTTTCTTTAGGAAGTTAAACCAAATACTTATGTCTCTCTCTCTCTCTCAATCCATAAACAAAATAAATACCGAACGGTCTTCTTATTCAAAAATAAAATAAATCTTCAAGTGTCCTTGTATTGTCTTTAGCGACAAGAAAGAGTAATAACGTAAAAAATAAAGTAAATTAAAGTAAAGTGCTGGCCAGCAAAAAACAATATTATAGAGCTCTATATGTGTGTGTGTGTGATTGAAGTGGTTTTGCCTGCAGTCCTCGGGGACAGAAGATGACAACGGCTCCTCTGGACCCACCGGGAAGGAGCCGCTCAGGAACCAGCGGCCGTCACCTTCACCAACGGTCACACGCTCGGCGGAGCTCCCTTCCAACGGTCTTCTTAATACACTTTGCCGACGGGCCTCAGGCTTATTATCATTAAAAGTAAACCGAGTAGGCCTACTTTATACACTAAGTATTGCACTTAACTCACTTTTAACAAAATAAACTCCGAAATAAAACAGTAATAGAATTCCAGCTTGTCCACCGTTTTCTTGGATGCATAGAAGAGAAAAGAAACCGCTTTTCTATCTCCAAGGAAACAATAAACATCAACGTAAACATACGTAACATTAAAAAAAAAAGGTCGTAACACTTAAAGAAACACACACACCAATAACAATGATACTACATGAAAGGATTAGCTGACTGAAAGTACAGCTGGGTTACACATTCATTAAAGGTGGAAGCACACAGACGCTACGCTTCGATTTCACCCAAGGCTGAATTAAAAGTACATGTTTTCCTAAATGTGGGTCATCAACGAGGTTGTACTTCGGGCACATCTGTAACGTAAAAATAAACGTTTTTTTCTTCCGACGTCTTTACGATCTTTATTCATTCATTTTATTGTAACTCCCAATTATTTAAACATTAACAATTGTCTCCTAGATATTTCTGAAAGGCAAAAGCACATTATACTCAAACTCTGAAATTAGATTTGGTAGCAACGTGTTTTTTTAATTTTAATTTTTTTATTGAGACACTTGCTGTACTTAATTTATGTTGCTATTTGATATGAATAATAGACTTTTGACCGAGAGGATCCTGAATTGTAGCGTTCGTCGTTATGCTGGTCTACCACAGCGTCATTTTTGGTCCATCACTTCCTAGGAGCTGTGTAAACCAGTTAACAATCCCCGGAGCGAAAAGAATAAGAACATGACAGGAAGAATAACAACAAAGAATAGGAGAATACATTTCAAGTTCATTTGACAAAGAATTTGAGAAAGCAATATTCCCAATCACGTAACAGTAAACGGACATTCCCTCCCACTGTCTCGCCAATAGCGCTTATTTGGAGGATCCCGTCCTGTTGAAAGGAGACGCGTGGGAACGAGGAGGTTGTTTTCGGCGCCGGATGTTGCTCCTCAGCCGGATGGGCGTTAGACTTGAGTGACGTTGATTTGAGACACGCACTGATAAGTTTGAGCAGCGCTGAGATTGAGGTAAAACCTATTTTGATCCTGACTCAGAATGGGGAAAGTGTTGACCTTCTCTCTGCTGGTCGCTGCGCTGGCGGCTCTGATCGGAGAGAGAATCCTCAACTACAGGTGAGTTATTATCAGAGAGTTTGGAAAAGCTGCATATCAGCTCTGAGCGTAAAGTTGCAATGCAAACAGCCTCTGAACACTGGTGGCTGGTGCTGCATCATAAAGTAGTTTATTATGATCCTGTACTCTGCAGGAGGATGACCCTGGCGTCCAGAGAACTGGTCCAGAACCACCTTCCAAACTGTGTCCCCATCAAAGGTCTTGGTAAGGGTTAACTAATCCTGGGCTGTACACTAACGGGACATACCTGGGGGTTAAAACACATTATGTCACTTAACCTAGTTAATAATGTTTGTATTTTCAGTGTCTGGGTCGGAGGACATAACCATACTCCCCAATGGACGAGCCCTCATCAGCACTGTGAGGAGCCGTCACTTCTATTAATATCCCGAGTTATTTAATATTACATTTTATTCAGGGGTGTAACGATACACTCATTCGTACCGAAATTTTTCTGTACGGGTCTAACGGTTTGATGCGCGTTTCATTTCGGTACGTATCGGAAAAAAAAAAGTATAAGTTTTTATTGATTATCACACACTCTGTGACACTCTGACACTGTGAGTGTCTTGTCTTGTCCAGATGTTTTGTGTTGAGGACCACAATAGAAATAAGTCCTGGACTTGATCGTGGTTTTATCCTCGATTGTATTTTATGTATTTTCATTTGTGTTAGGCATTTGTTTGATACAATTTAATGAATCAAATCAAAATCCAATTGTTTAATAAAAATAAAATAATAAAAACTGCTGTACTGAAAAACATACCGAACTGACTTATACTGATGTAAAAACCAAGGTACGTACAGAATCGTGACTTTTGTGTATCGTTACACCCCTTTATTGTATAAATGTATATATATGCATTCATTTTCTAGGGGCTTAAGATTCCCGGTAGGGAAGTCTCTGATGGTCCGGGGAAGATATTTTCCATCGATCTGGAAGACCCAAGAATCAAACCTGTGGAACTGCGCATGACCAGGAACTTCGACGTAGACTCGTTTAACCCCCACGGCATCAGCACATTCACCGACCAGTCCGGTAATATCGAAGTCCGCTTTGTCGATCCAGACTAATGTTAAATCTTTGGACACGGACCAACCAGACCGTCCGTGGTGTGACTGTGTTGGATGGGAATGCAGGTGGGCGGGTCACTGCCTTAGGGGATGCAGGCTGCAACACAGACACACTGCACGACACAGTCACCAAGTGTACTGACTGGTTTATGGGATGGGTTCAATGTACCCAACACACACTACGCTGTGGCAATACACGATGGCGTATGGTTTAATATTTTCTGCCCTTGTGTCTTTCTTATTCATTGTAATGTATTCATTACCTCAGGTACCCTGCACATTTATACTTATAGTCATATTTCTTTAATGCACAAGTCACCTACAAACGGACAGTTACATGTATATAGTATGTTTATCTTATTCTAATAGTTTTTTATTATATTTTATTTCAATTGGTAATTGTATTTGTATATATGCTCTTGTTTTGCACTCTCTTTTCCCACTGTACTGCTGGCCACTTGTGAATTTCTCCTAAGGGGGATTAATAAAGGACTATCTTATCTTATGTAAACGTAGGTTTTATCAGTTTGTCTTGTCCTTGATAATAACTTTGGTTTTAACTCTTCAGACGACACCGTATACCTCTTCGTGGTCAATCACCCGGAGGGGACGAGCCAGGTGGAGATCTTCAAGTTCATAGAGGAGGACAAAACTCTGGTGCACGTGAAGACCATCAAACACGACCTGCTGTACAGGTACGGTACCGCGCCACAACGGAGGCTCTCAAGGGCCCTGAAGCAGAGAGACGGCCTGGGTGGTGGACCCCCAGGCCCTGACTGTCTCTCCTCTGGTCCCCCTGACTGTGTCTCCTCTGGCCCCCCGCAGTGTGAACGACATTGTGGCGGTCGGGGTGGAGAGCTTCTACGCGACCAACGACCAGTACTTTGTCCAGGAGCCGCTCACCAGCCTGGAGCCACTGCTGGGCCTGGCCTGGTGCTCGGTGGTGTTCTACAGCCCGGGGGACGTCAGGGTGGTCTCCGGGGGCTACCGCTCGGGCAACGGCATCAACACCTCCCCCGACCAGAGGTGGGCCGGCTCCTGTGGAGTTATGAATGAATGAATGAATGAATGAACTTTATTGTCAATGCACAGGTACAAGTACACCGAAATTTGGGAGAGCTCCCCCTGGTGCTTAAAAAGAGAGGACTAGGAACAAAAATATAAAATATAAACAGTATATACAGTGTGATTAAAAACTAAAACCTATTCTATAGACTTTAAACTAACAAATACACATAATATGAATAAAACTGTTATTCTATGTTAAGCTATGTTATTCTCATGTGTTTCTGATGTGTGGCGACCCTGTGTGTTTTTGTTGGGTTTCAGACACGTCTACGCGATGGACATCTATGATCACAGCGTCCGCGTCCTGGAGAGGCAGGAGGACAACTCTCTGGTCTCCCTGAAGGTAGTGAACGTCCCGACTAGAGACCTAGACGGGTTACATGGATCACTGCTGAGGTCACTTGACTACAGTAAAGGAACCTCACCTTCATATTGACGCTTTATCCAAAGAGACTTACAATAAGTACATTTGTCAGAAGAAAGTGAAACAACAATATATCTCCGTCAGTACAGTAAGGATGTTCATAGAACCAAGTGCCAAGCACTAACCATCACTAGGTCAACCCATTCTGCGTATACACTAACCATCACTAGGTTAACCCATTCCCCGTAAGAGAGATAGCTAGGATAAGATTCTACACAATGCTAAGTCTATTTTTAAGTTCAATTTTAAGTTTTCGTATGAATTGATATTTCACAGTCTACTATTTAATTAGGTGAAAAATAACTAATAACCTCTGGATACATGAATGGCGGGAGCGTTATGGAGTGTGTTGGTCCAGTGGTGAAGGGGTTCTGTTGTGTCCCCAGTCGGTGGACCTGGGCTCCCTGTGTGACAACATCGAGGTGGACCAGGGCACCGGGGACCTGTGGCTGGGCTGCCACCCCAACTGGAATTTCTTCAAAAACGACCCCCAGAACCCCCCGGGCTCAGAGGTGAGACGCTGGACACCCGGTGGCCGCTCGGGGTAGGGCCGGGGTTGAGTTGATCTGGCAGCTCGGGGTAGGGCCGGGGTTGAGTTGATCTGGCAGCTTGGGGTAGGGCCGGGGTTGAGTTGATCTGGCAGCTCGGGGTAGGGCCGGGGTTGAGTTGATCTGGCAGCTAGGGGTAGGGCAGGGGTTGAGTTTTGTCATCAGCGGTTGTGACATTTGCAGAAGGTTTTCAATCAGCATTCTTCTAGTAGTGTTGGTGGTTGACGTGGCGGTTCAAGTCCCATTGCGATGCGTTTGCGTCCAATTCCGTTTTTTTGGTGCTTGTTGCGTTACTAAATGAGTCCTCCTCTCACAACAGGATGAAAGGATGAAGCAACTCAATGTTCATGGTGTTGACATTGAGTTGCTTCAACCGTTCACGGCAACATGAATAAAGTCTTCACATCAAGTCGCTTCATTCTTGACCACGTTAATAATTTGGGGTCCCACATGCCAGTGGACTCCCTGTTGAGGGTAGGGGTCCCTTTACCCCCTACGTGCTCCTTAACTGCATGGGTCACATCTAAATCTGATAATGTACTAATGTCTTTAATAATCACGTCTTCAACCTCTCATTGTTCTGCCCAGGTTATCCGCATCCAGAACATTCACTCTGAGCAGCCGCTGGTCAGTCAGGTGTACGCTGACGACGGCAGTGTTCTGATTGGCTCCTCAGTGGCCACCCGGTACAGAGGGAAGCTGCTCATCGGATCCGTCTTACATAAAGCCCTGTACTGTGATCTGAGCCAAGGGATCTGAACCCAGCCAAGGGATGTGAACTAGGGATGTTAAAAAATGTGTCGACTCAACGATCGATTCTCTACTCGGGCTGAAGTCGACTCTAAAAATAGAAATCGGAAAATATTTTTTTTATATATATATATTTTTTTATATGTATAAACTTCTTAAATGTCCTGTTCAAAACGTTGCAACAACTTTCTGTTTTCAAAATAACCAATTAAAAATTATAGGAGATATGCTGCCCATAAGCGTAGTCGAGGCGAAGGGGTTCCGCGATCTGATCACATTTCTCGAGCCAGATTACACCGTGCCATAGGGCTGTACGGTATGGACTAAAATTGATATCATGGTATGATTTGAGGCATAGACAGTAACGGTATTATATCACGGTATGTTAATTTTTTTCATCTTTAAGGGGGTCTCTATCTCATACCATGCGCAAAAGCGCCGGTATTCGTAACCTCTTCTTTAAGTTCTACCTTAACATTTCACGTGTTTCCCGAAACCTTCTTTGCTACGAATCTCTTTCGTACGGTGTTCGTTGGTAAGGTTGGTCTGAACCTTCTTAGCTCTACCGTAGTGATGTTTCAGCTCCTGCAGTCTCCGCCACTGTACAGTAATCTTTAGAAATCCCTGTTGCGTATGTTCATTCCAAGTTCGCATCCGTAGCCAATTGAGCCCAAATGAAACGGCATGTTTGAATTAAGGATATTGTCTCGGCTGTTCTTTATTTTGGGCCGTGGGTACAGCAGGCAAGGTCAGCTCGACTCGCTTCCAATAATTTCAAAAACTCGCAACTTCAAAAAAATATTTTATTTATTTTACAATTTAAAAATGAACAAAACTGTCTTCTAAATTAAGGAAATGAGACTGGGAAACGAATAAACCATTATAAGCAACGAGTGAACTTAATAAGCGATCGAAATACTTTTTGCAACCACCGCCTCTTTCCCTTGACATTTAGTTTTCACCTTAAATATGCGACAGATGTAATTAAGGCAACCTGGTCTCACAGGAATCCGTAAAATGAGTCGGTCTACGTCCCGTTTACAAGGGCTTTTAAATATTTGAATAACGAAGTTCGGAGTCAAAGCCTCAGTCCATACACAGGTAAACAGTGACGCGTTTGTTATCTCGTTCCACCGCTGGCTAGGGTTAGGACGCAGGCGCGCTGCCTGAGAAGGCAGTATCGCTGTGAAATCTGTCCCTGGGAAAAGTAACGTTGCGCCGAATTGAAAAAGGAACTACGTTTCGTTAGTATTTTCCCATATATACACCATATTTTCAGTAGTTACAAGTAACTTGACTTTTTACATGAAGAAATAGTTACCTAACGCGTTACACACAACACTGTCTACCGGTCACACCGGTGTCACGGTATTATCAAAATCCATACCGTAGCGCAAATTCACACCGGTGTACTTTCTATACCGTTTATACCGTACACCCCTACCATGCCATGTCGCAACTATGACTGCGGCTGGAGAAAATGTACAGCAAAGGAGCAGGCTCTCTCCGTCAGATCCTGTCCTTAGCGGCATTAGGGCCGTATAGAGTGCAACATGTTTAATTGTCCGACTTTCAAATCGATCTCTGGTCTCTACCTGCATGTAAACAGCATCGTTTCGGAGTTCACGTTCTGCGCATGCTCCAGATCTTTTCCGGGGGCCGTGAGCCGGAAGTAGAAGGAGACGGTATACTGGTACCTTCTATTTAGCCGTTTCTCAATACCAAGTACGCGGACTACGTTCTCGCGGACTTGGAAGTACGTACTTGGCAAGTCCGGACTTTCAAGTACAGACTTCCGAGAACGCGAGTCCGCACCTGCAATTGGAACAGCAGCGGACTCGATGATGCATTCTGGGATATTTAACGGTCCCAAGTCCACACGAGTCACCTCCGATGCATCCTCGGTAGAACGGCCTCATCGAGAACGCATCGAGAACACTTCCGGGTTTTACGACAGTACTCGCGTTCTCGCGTACTTGGAATTGGAACAGTGCTTGGGCTACCACTGATGACGTTTATCGAGAACGCAAGTACACGAGAACACACGAGAACGCGAATTGAGAAACGGCTTCAGTCTCGTAATCGCGACTTGCAGCTCGGGTGTGACGTCACATCCGTCTCGTAAAACGAGTGACCCCGGGTTTTTCGTTCTATTTGGCACACAACAAGACGAGTCGGAGCTCTGCTTTCTGCTCAAGAATCGGCATTGTTGTCATAGCAACATGGAGCGTCTCTAGCCAATTTCAGCGGCACAAGCTACAAAATAGGCGGTATTTAACACATAATAAGACTAACGACATGCCTATAGGTAACAGTATACAGTGCTATGTGTACGACTTCTTCATTTGGTTACAACAAAAACACAAGTGCTTAAAATAGTAGAAAACCACAATGTTTTTACATGTGATGCTCGGAGTAGCCATCTTTGTTACTGAACTCGGGGTCCTCTGAGTTCAGACGAGTTGACGAGTCGTTTTTACGACCTCGGGGGCATGCTATTTGCAACTTCCGGTTCGTAACTCGGAAATCCGACTCGCAAATCGAGTCGGGTGGACAAATAGAAGGCACCGTGTTGTCGCCGTCGGAAAACGAGAAACGGCGATTTATTTAGAAAGGTGGCGCAGAGGATGGAGGAAGCCGGTGAATGTAGTTACCCTCTATGAGAAGCGTATCCCTGGCCGCGGGAGCGCGCATGGCATGCATTCATTAAAGGTGGAAGCACACAGATGCTACGATTTCACCCAAGGCTGAATTAAAAGTACATGTTTTCCTAAATGTGGGTCAACCTCAACGAGGTTGTAAAGTAGTAACTTCGGGCACATCTGTCAAAATAAACGTTTTTTTCTTCCGACGTCTTTACGACCTTTATTCATTCATTTTATTGTAACTCCCAATTATTTAAACATTAACAATTGTCTCCTAGATATTTATGAAAGGCAAAAGCACATTATAGGCCTACTCAAACTCTGAAATTAGATTTGGTAGCAACGTGTTTTTTTAATTTTAATTTTTTTAATGGGACACTTGCTGTAGGCCTACTTAATTTATGTTGCTATTTGATATGAATAATAGACTTTTGACCGAGAGGATCCTGAATTGTAGCGTTCGTCGTTATGCTGGTCTACCACAGCGTCATTTTTGGTCTATCACTTCCTAGGAGCTGTGTAAACCAGTTAACAATCCCCGGAGCGAAAATAATAAGAACATGACAGGAAGAATAACAACAAAGAATAGGAGAATACATTTCAAGTTCATTTGACAAAGAATTTGAGAAATCAATATTCCCAATCACGTAACAGTAACGGACATTCCGCTTTAGAAAGTCCCTCCCACTGTCTCGCCAATAGCGCTTATTTGGAGGATCCCGTCCTGTTGAAAGGAGACGCGTGGGAACGAGGAGGTTGTTTTCGGCGCCGGATGTTGCTCCTCAGCCGGATGTTGCTCCTCAGCCGGATGGTCGTTAGGCTTGACGTTGACTTGAGACGCGCTGATAAATTTGAGCAGCGCTGAGATTGAGGTAAAACCTATTTTAATCCAAGGATCCTGACTCAGAATGGGGAAACTTTTGACCTTCTCTCTGCTGGTCGCTGCGCTGGCGGCTCTGCTCGGAGAGAGAATCCTCAACTTAAGGTGAGTTATTATCAGAGAGTTTGGAAAGGCTGCATATCAGCTCTGAGCGTAAAGTTGCAATGCAAACAGCCTCTGAACCCTGGTGGCTGGTGCATAATCAACTACGATAAAGTAGTTTATTATGATCCTGTACTCTGCAGGAGGCTGACCCTGGCGTCCAGAGAACTGGTCCAGAACCACCTTCCAAACTGTGTCCCCATCAAAGGTCTTGGTAAGGGTTAACTAATCCTGGGCTGTACACTAACGGGACATACCTGGGGGTTAAAATACATTATGTCACTTAACCTAGTTGATAATGTTTGTATTTTCAGTGTATGGATCGGAGGACATAACCATACTCCCCAATGGACGAGCCCTCATCAGCACTGTGAGGAGCCGTCACTTCTATGAATATCCCGAGTTATTTAATATTACATTTTATTGTATAAATGTAAATGTATGCATGCATTTTCTAGGGGCTTAAGTTTCCCGGTTTGCCGTCATTCTCTGATGGTCCGGGGAAGATATTTTCCATCGATCTGGAAGACCCAAGAATCAAACCTGTGGAACTGCGCATGACCAGGAACTTCGACGTGGACTCGTTTAACCCCCACGGCATCAGCACATTCACCGACCAGTCCGGTAATATCGAAGTCCGCTTTGTCGATCCAGACTAATGTTAAATCTTTGGACACGGACCAACCAGACCGTCCGTGGTGTGACTGTGTTGGATGGGAATGCAGGTGGGCGGGTCACTGCCTTAGGGGATGCAGGCTGCAACACAGACACACTGCACGACACAGTCACCAAGTGTACTGACTGGTTTATGGGATGGGTTCAATGTACCCAACACACACTACGCTGTGGCAATACACGATGGCGTATGGTTTAATATTTTCTGCCCTGGTGTCTTTCTTATTCATTGTAATGTATTCATTACCTATACTTATAGTCATATTTCTTTAATGCACAAGTCACCTACAAACGGACAGTTACATGTATATAGTATGTTTATCTTATTCTAATAGTTTTTTATTATATTTTATTTCAATTGGTAATTGTATTTGTATATATGCTCTTGCTTTGCACTCTCTTTTCCCACTGTACTGCTGGCCACTTGTGAATTTCTCCTAAGGGGGATTAATAAAGGACTATCTTATCTTATGTAAACGTAGGTTTTATCAGTTTGTCTTGTCCTTGATAATAACTTTGGTTTTAACTCTTCAGACGACACCGTATACCTCTTCGTGGTCAATCACCCGGAGGGGACGAGCCAGGTGGAGATCTTCAAGTTCATAGAGGAGGACAAAACTCTAGTGCACGTGAAGACCATCAAACACGACCTGCTGTACAGGTACGGTACCGCGCCACAACGGAGGCTCTCAAGGGCCCTGAAGCAGAGAGACGGCCTGGGTGGTGGACCCCCAGGCCCTGACTGTCTCTCCTCTGGTCCCCCTGACTGTATCTCCTCTGGTCTCTCTGACTGTGTCTCCTCTGGTCTCCCCGAGTGTCTCCTCTGGTCTCCCTGACTCTATCTCTTCTGGTCTCCCTGACTGTCTCTCCTCTGGTCCCCCTGACTGTGTCTCCCCTGGTCTCCCTGACTGTCTCTCCTCTGGTCCCCCTGACTGTGTCTCCCCTGGTCTCCCTGACTGTGTCTCCTCTGGTCCCCCTGACTGTATCTCCTCTGGTCTCTCTGACTGTGTCTCCCCTGGTCTCTCTGACTGTGTCTCCCCTGGTCTCTCTGACTGTGTCTCCTCTGGTCTCCCTGACTGTGTCTCCTCTGGTCTCTCTGACTGTGTCCTCTGGTCCCTCTGACTGTGTCTCCCCTGGTCTCCCTGACTGTATCTCCCCTGGTCTCCCTGAATCTATCTCCTCTGGTCTCTCTGACTGTCTCCTCAGTCCCCCCCCCCCCCCCCCGACTGTGTCTCCTCTGGTCTCTCTGACTGTGTCTCCTCTGGTCTCTCTGACTGTGTCTCCTCTGGTCTCTCTGACTGTGTCTCCTCTGGTCTCCCTGACTGTCTCCTCTGGTCCCCCTGACTGTCTCCTTTGGTCCCCCTGACTGTGTCTCCTCTGACTGTCTCTCCTCTGGTCCCCCTGACTGTGTCTCCTCTGGTCTCTCTGACTGTGTCTCCTCTGGTCTCCCTGAATCTATCTCCTCTGGTCTCTCTGACTGTGTCTCCTCTGGTCTCCCTGACTGTGTCTCCTCTGGTCTCTCTGACTGTGTCCTCTGGTCTCCCTGACTGTGTCTCCTCTGGTCTCTCTGACTGTGTCTCCTCTGGTCTCCCTGAATCTATCTCCTCTGGTCTCTCTGACTGTGTCTCCTCTGGTCTCCCTGACTGTGTCTCCTCTGGTCTCTCTGACTGTGTCTCCTCTGGTCTCTCTGACTGTGTCTCCTCTGGTCTCCTCTGGTCTCTCTGACTGTGTCCTCTGGTCTCCCTGACTGTGTCTCCTCTGGTCCCCCTGACTGTCTCTCCTCTGGTCTCCCTGACTGTATCTCCTCTGGCCCCCCGCAGTGTGAACGACATTGTGGCGGTCGGGGTGGAGAGCTTCTACGCGACCAACGACCGGTACTTCGCCCAGGAGCCTCTCCGCAGCCTGGAGCCACTGCTGGGCCTGGCCTGGTGCTCGGTGGTGTTCTACAGCCCGGGGGACGTCAGGGTGGTCTCCGGGGGCTACGGCTCGGCCAACGGCATCAACACCTCCCCCGACCAGAGGTTGGCCGGCTCTTTAGTTATGAATGTTGAATGAATGAATGAATGAATGAATGAATGAATGAATGAATGATCTTTATTGTCAATGCACAGGTACAAGTACACCGCTTCCCCTGGTGCTTAAAAAGAGAGAACTAGGAACAAAAATATAAAATATAAACAGTATATACAGTGTGATTAAAAACTAAAACCTATTCTATAGACTTTAAACTAACAAATACACATAATATGAATAAAAATGTGTTCTGATGTGTTCTCCTCGTGGCGACCCTGTGTGTTTTTGTTGGGTTTCAGACACGTCTACGCGATGGACATCCATGATCACAGCGTCCGCGTCCTGGAGAGGCAGGAGGACAACTCTCTGGTCTCCCTGAAGGTAGTGAACGTCCCGACTAGAGACCTAGACGGGTTACATGGATCACTGCTGAGGTCACTTGACTACAGTAAAGGAACCTCACCTTCATATTGACATATTGACGCTTTATCCAAAGAGACTTGCAATAAGTACATTTGTCAGAAGAAAGTGAAACAACAATATATCTCGGCGGGAGCGTTATGGAGTGTGTTGGTCCAGTGGTGAAGGGGTTCTGTTGTGTCCCCAGTCGGTGGACCTGGGCTCCCTGTGTGACAACATCGAGGTGGACCAGGGCACCGGGGACCTGTGGCTGGGCTGCCACCCCAACGCCTGGAAGTTCTTCAAAAACGACCCCCAGGACCCCGCCGGCTCAGAGGTGAGACGCTGGACACCTGGTGGCCGCTCTGGGTAGGGCCGGGGTTGAGTTGATCTGGCAGCTCGGGGTAGGGCCGGGGTTGAGTTGATCTGGCAGCTCGGGGTAGGGCAGGGGTTGAGTTTTGTCATCAGCAGTCGTGACGTTTGCAGAATCAGCGTTCTTCCAGTAGTGTTGTAGTGGTTCACGTGGTGAAGTCCCATTCCGATGCGTTTGCGTCCAATTCCGTTTTTAGGTGCATGTTGCGTTACTAAATGAATCCTCCTCTCACAACAATATGAATAGAGTCTATTCATGTTGTGAAAGGATGAAGCAACTCAATGTTCATGGTGTTGACATTGAGTTGCTTCAACCGCTCACAACAACATGAATAAAGTCTTCACATCAAGTCGCTTCATTCTTGCCAGTGGACTCCCTGTTGAGGGTAGGGGTCCCTACCCTACCCTAATAATCACGTCTTCAACCTCTCATTGTTCTGCCCAGGTGATCCGCATCCAGAACATTCTCTCTGAGCAGCCGCTGGTCAGTCAGGTGTACGCTGACGACGGCAGTGTTCTGATTGGCTCCTCAGTGGCCGCCCGGTACGGAGGGAAGCTGCTCATCGGATCCGTCTTCCATAAAGCCCTGTACTGTGATCTGAGCGAAGGGATCTGAACCAAGTCCTAATGAACTGAACCGAGTCCTAATGAACTGAACCGAGTTCTGAGTCCATATGATCTGAACTGAGTTCCTGTGATCTGAACTGAGTTCCTGTGATCTGAACTATGCAAAAAACTTCCACTGTGATTGGGTTTAATTGGGTCGGGTTAAAGATCAACGATTATAAGCCTCTTTTGAAAGAGACGGAAAACCAGAATTTCTGGAACTGTGTGAGTTGCGCAACAGCAGACCAGTAAAAGCAGGGCCTGTGTAGACCTGGCCAGGGTCATGTGACTCGGTCATGTGTCTGCTTTATCCTTTGGCGATCTGGCCTGGGTCATGTGACTGCTTTGTTTGTTTTTTCAAAGCTGGCTCAAAAAGTTTTAAACTGGTAATTGTGGATTTCTTTTTCCAGGAAATGTGGAAATTTTTGTTTAAGCCACTGTTAATACTTTACAAGTATATCAACATAAAGAAGGTAATATGATCAATGTTCAGTTTGATGCCTTCTTCATAACCCGACAGCACCCTTTCATATTTCAATATCTATGTTTGGATAAGATAAGTCCATCAATCCTTGAAGAGTTACGGTTGCATTGACAACGTAGTGTGATGTAGAAAGGTTAGAATACACTTGTATTGTAAGGTGTGTGTGTGCTTAAGTGAAGATATTCAGTATCTTGGACTACCTTATGAAAGCAAAGACAATCTCACATCAAAACATACATTTAATTAAAAGTACATGGACAACATCAAGTGATATTAAATATTTTGTACATGACATTCAGTGTTTTTACATGACATTTCTAGAAGTCATTATTTCCTGAAATAAGATTCTGCCATTTCCCTGTGAGTTTCATTCATATTTCACAGATTGAAACAAGTTTTGCAAAATAGTAGTGTAATGAGTGCGGATTTGAGGTTGTGTCTGACATCAGACCATCAGAACAGAACATCAGAAGACATAATCATCAGATCACGATGTTCCGAACACATTTCAACCTTAGGAACTTTCACTAGGGGGTTGAAGACGTACTATCGTTTCCTCTTGTTGCAGGCAGCATCAAACAAAAGTCAACTGGATTCTTTTTCTTGGAAGAAAAAAAAGTACTACAATAAACACAGTTCCACCACATATTGATGCTTCAGAAGTCAATTAACCTTTGAACTTTGTTAGAGAACTTTTCATTAAAAAAAATGGCAGCATCTTTACAGTTGCGCTTTATAATTCATACCACCGTTCTTCGCATACAGCATACTTTTTTTTGAGTAAGAAACTCGTTCCTTGTCCGCACTGTAGGCCTACACCCTGGAGGCTATGGTAGGCCATTTATTGAGGAGCTTTTTATTGTTGAAATTCACTTGACATCCCTCAAGAAATCAAATGAAATGTTATGATGATTGGGTATCTGTGGCTGACACAGACTGTAATTAGCCAGTCCAATCATTTCATTCGGCCCGAATGAAATACTTTCGGTTGGATACTTAAAAAAATACCTTTAACTTTTACTCTGGCTGGTTCCTCAATATTGTCTACACTACCTTTAAAACACACAACATGTGAGATTAATTGAAAATGTCAAAAATGAACTACAATTATCAAAATAACAAGAAAGGTTTTGAAGTTACGTCAAAACGTTGACGTCTTAAGTTAGCAGCTAACCCATCTAGTGCCAGCCGGTACCACTAGAGGTCACTGTCCCAGCACTGCGCAGTCTGCCCTCAGTCCAACATGAGAGGATGAAGTAAGTATATTATAACCTTTTGTCAATCATGTAATAATAATACATTTTTCAGTTGAAGGAGAACAACTTGACGACACCATAGCACGTATTTACTGTATACAGTTTACAGCCTTACGCTATATTCAGTGGGGTGATGCCTTTGGGGGGAGCGGGAGGAGAAAATATCTAAGACCTTTTGGGAGGGCCTCTTCATATCCTTGTTTCTCCCAATAGGGCTGGACACAACGACCGTGGTACCACGACCTGTTACCACGGTAACAGGCTGCCCTGTTGCGTCCTTTTTTTTTCTAGGAGACACAATAATGAGAGTCGGCCAAATCTAACCCCTGACTAAGGTTTGGTTCCTGCAGGCGTCCCGGACCTCCGGTCACCCCATGTCGTCCGTGTCCCGTCCCGACGCCCCTTCTGCCACCACGGATATGGTGAACCGCGTCTCCCCCCCCGCTGGGCGCTGGACCGCCTCCTGGGGAGCATCGGGAGGAGGAGGAGGAGGAGGAGGAGGAGGAGGAGCGGGATGATGATCCTCGGGGCACGCCTCAAAGATCCACTCGTCCGGGTCGTCCGCTGCAGCCCCTCCCCCCGCCGGGCGGAGCTGCTCCAGGAGGGGCTCCGACTCAGCCCCTCCGCCGCCGCCGCCCCCCCCCGGCGACGGCGCGGCGTCGTCCTCCTCCCGTCCCACCGGGTCGATGAGCGCCTCGCTGACGCTGAGCCGCCGCCGCCGCCGCCTCTCCGGGGAGCCCTCCAGCGTCTCGATGTTGTTGATGAGGTCGCTGCAGCTCTTGGAGCGGCTCACCTCGCGGTGGTACAGCGGCGCCCGGCCCTCCTCGCCGATCCTCTTGATGACCGTGCTGTAGTCGTCGTCCTCGCCCTCCTCCAGGAACTTGAAGATGTCCACCACGGTGGGCCGCGGCGTCGTCGTCGGGGGGGGGTCGCCGGGCTCCGCGAGCGGGTAGGCCTCGTCCAGGTGCGTCCTGTGTCGGTGCCTCCTCTTCTTCAGGACCTTGTGGGCCTCCACCACCATGTGGACGTTCCAGCTGAAGAAGAGGGACAGCCAGGCCAGCCCCATGTACACCCAGATCTCCGCACACACCCGGTACAGCCGGGGGTAGTCCATGTTGGGGTTGACCCCTGAGAGTGAGGATTAAAACGCAGCGCAGCACCATCACTGATCACGTTCAAGACTTGGGCGTTTAGCAGACGCCTTTTTCCAAAGCGACTTACAATAAGTACATTTGTCAGAAGAAAGAGAATCTGTCGGTACAGTAAGGATGTTCATAGAACCAAGTGCCGAGCACTAACAATCACTAGGTTAACCCATTCCCCGTACACAACAAAGATAGCTAGGATAAGACGCTACACAATGCCTAAGTACTATTTCTAAGTGCAAAGACGTACATCATACAATAAGTGTGTACATTAAGTGCCAGAGAGCGTACATTAAGCGCCCGGTCATTAACAGGTCTGTACTTTACCTGCCACATAGTCCCCAAAGCCCACGGTGGTGAGGGTGATGAAGGAGAAGTAGAAGCCTTCCAGGTAGCTCCAACCCTCCAGAGACATGAAGACAAACGGCGGCATCACCAGGTGCACCACCAGCCCCCACAGTAGGAACAGGGCGGTGCAAATCAACTGCACCTTTTTCTGACACCAACAACACACAGAAGGAGCCTTCAGTCAACAGAGTGAGGGTTGAGGGAACGTGACCCGACTTGCAGCCGCAGGAGTGACTCTCACCACGGAAAGGCCTTTGCGGATCAGGACCTGGGATAGACGCTTAGCCCGGTCTCCAAAGAACGAGCCGATGTCGCTGATCCAGACGAGACAGAGCGGGATCCCACACAGACCGTACAGGATGCAGAACACTCGGCCCCCCGCCGTCTTCGGGGCCACGTTGCCATAGCCTGGAGAGAACGTGAACAACTGGATCATAAAACTGCATTGTGCGCATGGATGGAACGACTTAAACAGCTGGATTAATACATGAGGAATGAGCCGGTTACATCAGGCCTACTGTCGTGGAAATATTAATCATAACTATAATACACAATTATAAACCTTACGTTAACCTTGTTTATATAATTACTAGTCAATCTAAAAGGAACTGTTTACATTCTCCTTGGACTTTAAGATACCACCCTTCATCTCTCTAACAGAGAGATCAAGGTAGTTGTGATTTGCATTCCCACTGATACTGAGGCCAGGCCAATCGACTGACTTTGTTCTTTGTTGTGTCGATTTGTTTAACTGTATTGCAGCCCTGTTTAACAGACTTGCAGACTTGTCCACTTCGCCCATAGGGTATTACAAATTAACTTGGCCTCTCCCGCCAATCCTAAATGCTCCAGAATGGTCACTCCCACTTACCTTTGTTAACTGTATATTCCCTACCCACATGGCAAACGTGGGTAGTAATATTTAGTAATATTTAATATATATAATATATCAAATCAAATATTTCGCTGGCCGACATGTCCTAAAAATAAGTTTCTCTTCATCACCTACCTATGGTGGTCACAATAGAGGCAGCGAACACCACTGAGTTGGGCCAGTCCCAGGTGTTACGGTACCGGTCACCAGTTATGGTGACTCCTTGTCCGGCAGCCTCGGACACTACCTGAGAAAGTACACTTCATTAGTATGATTATTATGTACTGATCGCTCTGGGCACCACATGCAGGGTCAGTAGAAGTGAGACGGACACAGGGTGTGCTGGAGGAAGTGGCACACCTTCATTCATCTTATTGAATGAAGGTAGAAGTATTGCGACTAACTCAGTGTTATTACTAACGACTAACTCAGTGGATTTGATCTAGACGAATATGATACGACGATCTAAAAAGGATCGATCTGTAGCCTACTGGTCGAAAGTTCAGGGATTTCAGTAATCCAGCTCGACACCGGATCAATAGTAGTCCTACACGTGTACGAATACACATGTGGATGTATTAATAGTAGATATTGAAGTAGGATAAAGAGTACATCCTCATGTTTGTCATAAAGACTTCGCCTTTGACATCTCTCTGCGCAAGTTTTCTTTAAAGTCAGAATGGGAAACTATTTCTAAAGCAATGTATACATTATTAAATATGAAGCATTAAGTAGCCTGGGCTGAAAGGTAGGCTATCAATAAACGTCATGTGCTTACCTCCAGTATGTATTCGAGGTCCTGCTTGGTCAGGCAGGAGTACTTATTCAGGATCGCCTCCTTCTCCTCCACATACCTGCTCTTGGCCAGATGCCAGTTGGACTCCTCCAGGATCTGGAAGACCGCAGCGCCGATCGATAAGTAGAAAATGATGCACGAAGTTAAAAGCGGGCCCTTTTCGGCCATGTTAACGCATTCCCTCACATCCTACACATCATGCAAGCCGGGAGCGCCTCTCTCTCTTCCTGGTCCGGACCCGCTGCTCCACACCAGCATGCTGAGGGTGGAGGTCGGAGGTCTGAGGTCTGAGGTCTGGGCTCCAGCTGTGGTAGAACCGAGGCTGAGACACTTTAGGTTCATCCGAACTGATCCGAAACACACCAGGACGTCTGACTTTTAACTTTCAACCACTTCCCATGTTGTGTTTTAGCGTGTGAGAGGATCCAGGTAGTTTAGGGCGGAACGCTCCATTTGAGTCCTACTGGACAGGTAGGCTAGTGCAGAAAGACCCGGGGGGGGTTTAGATAAATATCATTTTATCCATCTGTTTTGTCTGGTGCTCTAGTTGCTGAATGTATTTGTCTTGTCTCATAAGTCAATTTTTTCATATTATTTATTAATAATTTATTATAATTAAACTGATAATTATCATATTATCATCATTATCCTTCTTTTTCTTATATATATTCATACATTTATCATATTAGACACACTTGAAAAGGCTTTACGTGAACTGCTCTTTATTTAGCAGTTCACTTGTTTTGTCCTGATTCCCCGTTCACTGGTTCCCTTGGTCTCTGGTCTCTTAAGGCTGAAAATGACCTCCATCCCACCTTTATCTGCTTCCACACAAATAATATTGACCCAATTAACACCTGCGGGTGATATCAACGTCCTGGTGACCCTATCGCTGTTTCACACACTAAGTGATAGGCTGTAGTTTGCTGTGTGTGTGGCTATGAATCATTTGGCTGTCCATTTTTTTTTTTTTTATAAAGGTTGTCTGTGTTTGCTAAACTGGATAATCAAATATAACGTCAGCAATCTCCTGCGACCCCATATGCTTATCAGGGGACACTAAGCGGGTCCCAAACCAGAGGTTGTAGAGTGTAGAGTGCTGTGAGAGTGCAAGAATGAGCGTGTGAGTGCTAAGATGAGAGTGAGTGAGGGTGCTAGGATGAGAGTGGTTGGGTTAGAGTGAGAGTGCTAGGGTGAGAGTGAGAGGATGACAGTGCTAGGGTGAGCGAGAGACCGGGAAGGGTAAGAATGAGAGCGCTAGGATGTGAGACACACACACACAACATATCTCACTCACTCCACCTAGCTGGCTGCCTCACTCCACGTAGGTGACTTCCTTTGGACTCCTCTAGACAAAGGACGCAGGGTGGTGGTGGTGTTGAAAATCCGGTTTATTTCTCTTCCTCCACCCATTGTGTTTGGATACGACTGGTCTAACCTGAGCACGCTGATTACTCAATGCCCGACAGGTGTGTGCGGCCTCCCCCCAGCCCCAGAGTCCAATCAGACTCGGCCAGGTGAGGCTGCTTCAACCAGCCATCCATCCACACACACACACACTCCCACAGACCATCAGCTGTGTGTGATGTGTCCAGCCTGGTCACTCCCCCTGCTGAAGCTTCACCCCGTGTTTGCCTCCTGCCTTTCCTCCACGCGTTGGTCAGACCACACACCCCAGCTCGAGTCCTCCACTCGACTAGCTCAGCTGGACGTCTGGTAACGCCATCGCTACGAGCAAGCACAGGTCGATCATCAAAGTCACTTTTTTTTTTTTTTTCTCGAATAAAGTGCCTCTGCAGGTGATGGGCCCGTCGACCATGTGACCACAATACTGGCAGCAAACAACAAACGTTTGAGGTGGCAGTCCTTGATCAACTCACTTCTTAATCACTGCAGGACAACTAATATCCATGGCAACAAGTCAAGTTACTTTGATCACTGCGGTGTGTGGCGACATAGAAACATAGACCTCTACCTCATTCAAAAGGTAAACCTGTGTTGGCTGTACTGAAATATATGAGCGGCCCGTTGGACAATATTCACAATTATATGCATTACAACCACAGGACCGAAGACGGTCTCTGGCGTGGAGGGAAACGGTTGGTCTTATCTCGGGCTGAGGTTAGTCGGCCCATGGGCGGCTCCTGGCTGGACACCACGATAATGGAGAGAGCGCTTCTTATTGGTGGAACCAGCAACTCACAGTTTCATATGACATATAGAGAGACGAGAAAACAATGCAACTAAAGTGTATTACGTAAAGTGTAACGAATACAGCCACACTCAAATCTACCCAAACACCCAATTCGGTCGGTCGTATGTGTGACCCAGATATGGGTCTTTATACGATATAAAGTGATCCAGATGCCGTGTTGTACAGTCTTAGAAGTATGTTGAGGTCTGTGCGCCGAGGTTCTCCCGGTCGGAGTACCTCACACCACACGGTGGTGCTGCAGCACCTCTCTGAGGCCATCCCCCCCCCACCGCCACAGGGTGGTGCTGCAGCACCTGTCTGAGGCCATCCCCCCCCCCCCCCACCAGCGCAACGGGTTACAAAGTGCGTCATCGTGACCTCGGTGGAAACGTGCAGGTGGTGCAGGTCTGCGTCTGGCTCGGTAGTGAACAATAGAACCACTGAAGGTAAACACCGAGTGATGGACTTCGCATCGGGGGGAACAGTGAGCGGACGAGTGCGCACACCCGTACATCCATTGTTGTAATGTTATGGTATATGTTATTATATTTATTTATAGAGACTATTCGTGATCGCAGGTGCAACAATATGTCTGGCTAAAGGTATGTGAAAGTTAACGACGAAGTAGAGCTCTCTCCCTGTAGCCTAAATAATTACACTGAAGTGAACTCCAATTTAAATAGTTTCCCCCAAATAAATCGAATCGCAGCCTCATGATGAAGTTGCCGAGGTACATGACAACCATTTTCCCTCATGCTGATACAAAATAAACATAATACTATTTTATATTGCTCCCAGCCCAGTGTGGTTTTATCCTCTTCCACAACAGTAAATTGAAGTCATACTGGTGTTGTGTGGCTGAACTGGTTCTGCTCTGCAGGTACTGGTACTACTGAACCGGTTTCCTCATCAAATACTCCGACTGTACACAACACGTGTATAGTCCTCTCCCTGTAAAATCTTTAGATCATCTTTATTATGATGTTCATTATACAAACGAGGCTACTCGTACTTTTGTAATATTATTGTACTTTTGTAATATATATATTATCGTACTTTTGTAATATAATAGTAATTACAAATGTAATTACTATTGTAATCACAAAATAAGAAGCCTACATTTTCTTGACCTGCAACCTTTGACCTTAATGTCTCTTTTCCCGCTGTCTCCGTTGGAACCATCTCGACTACCCCTCCTACGTGGTGAGTCTATACCTTCAAATATAATATATAATATTTACTGTATGAAGCTGTGTGATTTGGACTGGGAGGTCCTAAGTATGAAAACAGCAAATACATTTTCATTAAGACATCTGCCATTACGACACTTTGTTCTTGAATTATGATTAATTGTTTTTCTATTGATCCAACCTATACTGAAAATATATAGATATGTGTGTGTAAACCAGCTAATGGATCCATAGGATAATTCAAGTCAAAAAACTGAAGAAGAATATATAATTTTATATAAGAAGTCATGGAAGAATAGAAGGATGGTACAATATTTACTCAGTCCTCGCATCGTCTCCCCACCAGGTGGCGGTAGACGATGTACCGTGAGAACCAGGGGTAGACTCCACGGTAGATTAAACCGTCTGTGATTTGGAAACAGGCAGACATAAGCTTTCCGTCAACGTTTAATTGCAAAACCTGTTCATGGATCAGTGAAATGGAGCTTTGTGTTAAGAATCACACCCTGCAGGAGTAACAAAAAAAAACGTGAAGTGGAGATCCGGGAGAATCATTTGTGCGGCCTGTTTCCTCTCCTCTGGCAGACAGGGAGCGGGGAACATTGTGCTTCATCAATTCTTCATAGCATAATGGCGCCAGCGAAGAGCCACAACTTCTTTTATTAATACGTCCAAAAGCTTCACATGCTGTTTACACAAGAACAGAGAAGGGCGGGCAGCACGGGGAGTGTGTGTGTGTGTGTGTGTGTGTGTGTGTGTGTGTGTGTGTGTGTGTGTGTGTGTGTGTGTGTGTGTGTGTGTGTGTGTGTGTGTGTGTGTGTGTGTGTGTGTGTGTGTGTACATTATATAATGGCCCAGTGGCCTTAAGAGGTAGACGAAAGAGTGTCAACAAGAAAAAAACAACTGTGTGCACGAGAGAGAGGTTTTGTGTTTGTGTGCCTGTGTGTGTGTGTGTTTGTGCACATGCCTGTGTGTGTGTGTGTGTGTGTGTGTGTGTGTGTGTGTGTATACACATGTCAATGTGTGTGTGTGTGTGTGTGTGTGTGTGTGTGTGTGTGTGTGTATACACATGTCAGTGTGTGTGTGTGTGTGTGTACATGTCAGTGTGTGTGTGTGTGTGTGTGTGTGTGTGTGTGTGTGTGTGTGTGTGTGTGTGTGTGTGTGTGTGTGTGTGTACATGTCAGTGTGTGTGTGTGTGTGTGTGTGTGTGTGTGTGTGTGTGTACATGTCAGTGTGTGTGTGTGTGTGTGTGTGTGTGTGTGTGTGTGTACATGTCAGTGTGTGTGTGTGTGTGTGTACATGTCATGTGTGTACAGTGTGTGTGTGTGTGTGTGTGTGGTGTATCAGTCTCTGTCTCCAGTGTGTCTCTGGAGACGGAGGGCACCTCTCCTCCTGCTCCCTCCTGCTCCCTGCCAGCAGGTGCTCCACGCTTCAGGGACGGGGCGGGGCCACCGTCTCTAGGCAACGCCCCTCATGTGTACCTCCCCCTCCCCCTCCCCCCCTCCCCCCCTCCCTCCCTCTCCTCCAGTGAGGGAAGGACACAAGATGTTGTAGTACTATCTGATGAGTTGTAGTACTATCTGATGAGTTGTAGTACTATCTGATGAGTTGTAGTACTATCTGATGAGCTGTAGTACTATCTGATGAGCTGTAGTACTATCTGATGAGCTGTAGTACTATCTGATG